>NC_139961.1:7681684-7703371 GCF_963454915.1 Gymnoscopelus microlampas | reverse complement strand
CCTTGGGGGGGGGGGGGGGGGGATGGGCTTTTCTCTGGAACGCCCGATCTTAGGCTAACAGAGTCAGTGTCCTCTTTTAATCGCTTTAGAAAACACATCTGTATGTTAAAGGACAACTTTGTTTTTTTACAACCAAGGTTTATGTTTTAGATTGTAATTAAAGTAAATAAAAGATGAGTGTTACATTTTTTTAATTTACTGCTTTCTATAGTTTTAGCAATTTTCATGATATTTTTTACAGTGGGCGGGGGCATTCTGTCTGGTGGCTAAATATGTCTTTTTTTACACAATAACCGGCGTTTTCTTTATTATTATTTACAGTAGCTCTTCTAGCCCCCCATAACTCACATCTGACCATCAAAGACCACAGGACCTTTTTTAGTGTGTAAAAAAGGCATATTTAGCCATGGGACAGAATGCCCCCGCCCTCTGTAAAAAATAATCACGAAAATTTCTAAAACTATAGAAAGCAGTAAATGGAAAAAAAATAACACTCATCTTTTGTTTACTTTAATTACAAGCTAAAATATAAACCTTGGTTGTAAAAAACAAAGTTGTCCTTTAATTGTTTTTTCCCCAAGGATAGTGTTTAGGTCAGTTCTGAGTGCATAACTTGTTTTGATGATTGCATTTTCTCTTTTTTTAGCGGTGCCAGCCGCTCTACACTTGACTATGTCCGTCCGTATGTCCGTTTGTCCATTATGTCCGTTTGAGCCCGGATGTCCGTTTGAGCACGGGCTTTAAACAGCTATAACTCCAGTTCGCAGCATGCCAGCAAGTCCAAATTTGGTATGTGGACTTACACCACCAATAGGGACGAGCATTGATTGCTGAAGCCCCGCCCCGCCCTATTATAGCGCCACCAGGAGGCCACTGGCTTTAAACAGCGCTTTACACAGCTATAACTCCAGTTCGCATGCCAGCAAGTCCAAATTTGGTATGTGGACCTACACCACCAATAGGGACGAGCATTGATTGCTGAAGCCCCGCCCCGCCCTATTATAGCGCCACCAGGAGGCCACTCATCAAAGGCACCGCTTCCTTCACACAGGGTGCGATTTTTTTCTTTCTCTCTTGCTGATGTTTGCTGTTTTTAACATGTTTGTAAAGCACTTGTTTGGAAAAGCGCTATACAAATAAAAGTATTAATGAATTCAATCGTTCATTCATTCATTCATTCATTCAAACAAACAAACAAGAAATGCCCTGTTGTGGGCATTTCCTAGTGCTGTTTTTCTGGGCGGGGCTAAACATCTCACCTGATGACACGCTCAGGTGAGTCGTCATCAGTGTCATTGATGGCATAATTCTTACTACACCAGTCTTCTGACAAGGTCTCTATGTTATACCCCAGAGCAGCGTTTCCCAACCATCGTTACGCAGCCCTTTGCTGTGCTGCCTGAGAGGGCTGGGTGTGCCGTGTAAACGTGGGAACCCCAAACAAAAACGTAAGTAAAAGTAATTGAAGTTTACAAGAAAGAAAAACATGAAATAGACATTCAACAAATAATGCTACAGAAGGTAAACCCATTTTAGAATAGACCAGTAGACCACTTTAAACTGATGATATCAAATGAACTCTACCTAATGTAGAGAGTCAAGTATTTATCTTTACACTTCAAAGTCAAAACCACACTTGATCAAATTATCAAAACCCAACCCTCAAAATGTGAGAGTCCTCAACAGAAAATACAGAATACCCTAACCCTCCTAAATACGCAGTGGGCCCACACACGTGTACGCACACATACACACACAAAACAAGAAAGGTGCAGGCCTGATTGTGGTGATGGTGGGGCGTGGTTCCAGACCATAGACCCCGCCCACTATCTGAGTGGACTGCCCCTCTTGGTCTGGTGTTGTAATGTGAACATAGAATTTATTCAGTACAAAAAGTACCGTCCAATGACAGTCGGAGGTGGGGGTGGGGATCCCCTGTGATTGGTTGGGGAAATTCTAAATCAATTCTAATTGGTTTAGGGGAATTCTAATCCCCACCCCCTTGTAATCGCCTACACTGGAGCTAATGTCAGACTGACTGAAGCCATGCAGCTTCAGGCTGATAATCAGGCTAGTGGGGCGATGGATGACTGAATCCTCTGTCCTTGTTGACAAACAAGTGTAAAAAGTCCTTACTCACCGTTCTTGGTCAGTTCTGGAGAACAGTCTGTGAGGTGATGATGTGTGTGGGGTGAAGCAGACAGCAGGAAGGTACAATCCTCGTCAGGAATACACTCCAAACAGTCCTTTAGTCAGCAATGGTGTCCTCGGGTTGAGCAACTAACTGACTTTTTTTCCCTCAGCACAAACACACTTTTACAACTCACTCTGACTTCTAATAACTCACTCTTGTCATACAAACTGCTAGAATGAGGTCCTATGCCTCAGAACAGCAGCATGCAGGCTTCAACTTGGCTGCTGGTTACTGCCACCTGTGTCAGGTCATACAGCCAGGTGATACCGTTCAGCAATCATCCTCCTATTTTATAATCTCTCTCCTCTCCCCACTCATCCAATTGAGAAATCCCCCAATCAGTATTCACTCTTTATTTCTAGGACCCTCAAAAACGAGATGATACATCTCAAGGGGTTATTCCTAATAAAGAATTTCAATCAGCACACACCACTTGAACATGCACTAATCCGAATGTAAAACTCAATTCCCTAGTTAACTATCTAGTTTACTCTTTGCTCAGTAAACCCAGTAACACTGGCACGCCTGTTTTACATTACAACTCGTTTTTCCATAGTCTCTCCTATGAACTTAACCTTTTAACACAGCATGAATTCATTAATATGCATTTTTACCTTTTACCAAAACCTATTTATTTAGAGATCTATTTATAACGGACAACAATTTAGTAAAGGCATACATTTTTTACGTAGTCAACTGTTTTAGAATGACTCAAAGGTAGGGTAAGTGATTTACTTTGGTTAACATAAGCTCTATATTGTGATAGTACTCATTGCTTAGAGTGTTTGTTCAGTAAAATGAGTCTCCATGTCTCTCCAGCTCTTTATTAAACAGCAACTGCACATATATTCTGTTTACTAAAGAGCTGGAGAGACCCCTGTGACCGAACAAACGCTCAATGATTACTATGAGAATATAGTGCTTTCACCTTTTTAACAAAAAAATACCAAAAAAGATCACTTAACCTACCTTTAAACTCTATGTATTAGAATAGGGCTACGGGCATGAACAAATCCACAACGCGACCCGTTGTGAGCTTGTAGATCTGCTATATTATCACTATAGTTTGGGTCCCGGGGCAAACGTCTAAATGTATCTTTTGAGTCTTGAGCTAAAAAAGTTTGGGAACCACTGCTCTGAAACTATAGCGAACATAAGGACCCGCAATGTCACATCATTCTTTTTCCTTTTTTACTGAGGTTGTATTTTTGGTGCCACGTCCCCATATAACAGGTATAGCACTGCAGAAAAACAACAGGCAGTCAGAGAGCCATGTGGCGTGGCTCTGAGGTGGGACTCCCACACACTGGGAGGGACAATGTGATAGAGAGTTAAAAAGATGCACGTCAATTATTGATTGCCGCTATTACCAAAACCCTGGCTGCCGCTGCCCATTCCTGAGAGTTGTATGGGGGAGAAACAGCAGTGGTGGAAAATGTATTAAAAGTAAAAGTACCAATACTGCAATGTAGAAATACTCTGTTACTAGTAAAAGTAAGAATTCAAAATGAACTTGAATAAAAGTACATAAGTATTGATATCAAAATGTACTTAAAGTGCCAAAAGTAAAAGTACTCGTTATGCAGGAGGTCCCATTCACAGGTTTTCAAATGTATGAAAGTTAAATAGGGCTGAAGTGGTTTCGTAATAATAATCAAAATCTACAAAGTAACTACAGTAGTAACTAAAGTTTTCAAATAATTGTAGTGGAGTACAATATTTGCCTCTGAGATGTGGTGTAGTAGTAGAAGTAAAGGTATTGAAAAATTGGAAAGTAAAGTAAAAGTACATGTTACTTTCCACCACTGAGAAACAGGCACTGGAAATCTTGTGGTATACCCGCGGGAAGACGCCGCAACTAACGTATAAATCAGCCTGAGAGGTGGCGTTGTTTTCTGAGGCATTAGCATAGCAGATAGACCCCTAGGGTACAGGCAAACACCTGTCTGGTGATGTATTAGCACCTTTACACAACCATCTTTCTTTGGAGATAACCAAATTGTTGACACTGTTTACTCAGAGGCACCAAGGAAAATGCACATTACCAGGCTGTTTAGAATGCATCTACACATGGCCAGAGTACAGTATAGTCAGTGGTGGAAAGAGTACTCACATGTCTTACTTAAGTAAAAGCATCAATACTGCAATGTATAAATACTCTGTTACAAGTAAAAGTCTGGAATTCAACATTTGCTTGAGTAAAAGTACAGTACTTGAGTAAATGTACTTTTTACACCACTGAGCACCACTGAGCCCAGCCTTATAAACAGACAGGCAAGTCCAGTGAACAGTCCATTACATCCAGTAATGGACTCCATCAAACTCTGTACTGAATGCATTCCTTTAAAACACATCCAGAGTCACAGAAGAAGACAGTAAATGGCTCCTGCAGAAAATGTGTAATTGCATTGGCTAGTTCTGTACTCCACAAACAACAACAACAACAACACAAACAGAATTCCACCCAGACCCTCTGTACTGATGACAGTGGCCTCCATTACTGTGCGACTGGGAGTTAGCAGTGCGTGCGGTAAAGCTGTGCTAATGATTAATTCTCCACCAAGCCAGGCTAGCTAGGCCCCGAAACACTTTGTGCCATTAAGCCATTCACTCCGGGAAAGCATCTGTGCCATATTTTAGATCTACAAGCTCATAGTGCGTCACTTCGTGCTGCGCTATGAGCTTGTAGATCTGCATTTCTTTATAAACTTAGATTTGTTTGCAAATCTTTGAATATAATATGTAACAGAGTGGTTCACTACGTCAGCCTGATGGCCTGAAACTCTAATATCTCCCCCGAGCCATAGGGATATCCCTTTGGCTTATTGGTTGAGATTCAGCCTTTCCACGCAGGAGACCAGGGATCGAATCCCGGGCGCTACATATATACATATATATTTTTTAAAGCGAACATTTTTAACTCAAATCTTTGCTTCTGGAGGTCCGTGGAACACAATATTTTGAGACGGGGGTCGGCGGCCAAAAACATAATTTTGGGGGTCATTGACATGAAAAATGTTTAAGCACCACTGATACTGCATCATGTTTTTTTCAGAAAACTGTTTTTAGACATTTTCTTTTAATCGGCCTCAGGTCTTAATGGATTAAGCCTTTTTTGCGTCTGTATAATCATATGTGTGCGAGGCCGGCCCCAGAAGACCTCACGGGGCCCCTGGGCGGGTTTGGTGATATTTAGTGGCTATTGTCACTTTCCTCCTTTTTCTAAGCTCTTGCCCTATCGCTTTTCTTTTCTTTTCTTTTCTTGAGTCAGCATGTGGGTGCCGTTTCGGGAATCCGCCCTCGGCGCGCCATAGAAACGCGGTGGTAAAGGACTCCTTAAAGGTCAGATCCTTGCTGTGGCGGAAACCCTCACATTTCTAAAGCAGGGACCTTCAAGGTTTTTTTTTTGTTAGGCCAACTCAATGCAACTCAATGCAGGAAAGGTGCATGGAGAGCTGAATGGAGGGCTGGTCTGTCTGTCTGTATGACATGATCATGGGCTACTTCTAGGCTCCTGGAGGCACCGGGCCCAGATGCTCTCCAACGAGCCATTAAGCCAGAATGCAGGAGGACCCGCCATGCTCACCTATAGGACAACAGTTAATGGCAAGGCAGGCACTCCCACAACCGCCCATTCACTATGATGAATAGCCTACAAATGCAGATACCACTGTTCTGACTGCATAAAAAGGTTGCTTGCGTACAGTATCGCAATACATAACAATGTATTGAAATGGAACCCCTGTGTGTCGTGATACGTACTGTATACACACACCTGATTCTTGAAAATAAGCGTCTCTATTTTGTGCACAGCCACATGCAGGGGCACTTCTTCATCGACCCATGTTCCTGCAGACACTACAAGGACCGCTGCATTCAGATGCAGTGCCGGTGCTAGGTAATTTGGCGCCCTAGGCAATATTTTTCCTGGCGCCCCCCCCCCCCCCCCCCCCCCCCGCACCGCCACCGTTTTCTGCCACAGCGCCACCTAGATTCTGAAAAAAAAAAAAAAAAAAGTTGTTTTTTTGTTTTTGTTTTTTTTTGCGCCCCCCCCCCCTAGTGGCGCCCTAGGCAACTGCCTACTCTGCCTAATAGGGCGCGCCGGCTCTGTTCAGATGGGAAGGGCAGCGGGGCGAGGCGTCATTTCCCAAAAGATGTTGACTCCAGAAACGTCCCGTAATGCTCACTCCCTTTTTTTTTTTTGCGGACATGGTGATACGGCCCCCAGCACAGAGAGAGAGAGAGAGGCTCCTCTGGGAACGTGCTGTGTTCGAGTTCACAAGAAAGACGTTGTGAAGGACTCTCTCTCGTCTCGGGGGGTAATGGCTCCGGGG
Organism: Gymnoscopelus microlampas; assembly: GCF_963454915.1. Lineage (NCBI taxonomy): Eukaryota > Metazoa > Chordata > Actinopteri > Myctophiformes > Myctophidae > Gymnoscopelus > Gymnoscopelus microlampas. The sequence goes on along the minus strand of NC_139961.1, from coordinate 7,696,843 downwards.
ACATGGAGCGAGGACAAGCGCGTCTCCCGCTTAACCACTTGAACCCTGTCTATGTCGTTGTGCGTCAATAGCGGGGGGAAATGTGTCGATCCACAACCTCACAACGTGTTGCACTGGGATGCGTTTGTGAGCTTGTAGATCTTTGAATACACATCTAGCTTTCTCTGTCATTTTAGATTTCTTTGGCTATTCAAAAATAGCAGATCTACAAGCTCATAGCGTGGCACCGAGTGCCGCGCTATGAGCTCGTAGATCTGCTATTTTTGAAAAGTCGTGAAACTTTGTGCAAATCTTTGAATATATAATATTTTTGAAGCGAACATTTTAATTGTAACTCAAATCTCTACTTCTGGGGGTCCCTGGTACAACATGTTTTACAAACAAAAACTGCCGATCCACAACCTCACAACGTGTTGCACTGGGATGCTTTGTGAGTGTGAATACACATGCTCTATTTCCCCTATGTTCCCCTTTTTTCCTCTAATGTTCGCCAATTTTTGAGAAATATTTGTCTGTTTTTCCCTAATATGACATGCTCACATATAGTGATACCCAGTGGTGGAAAAAAAGTAGTATTTTTACTATTTTACTTAAGTAACATTATCAATACAGCAATACTGAAGTAAATCTACTTAGGTACTTTCCACCACAGGTTTCATACCAGGGTTAAAGTGGTTAATGAAGGCTTTCTTTTTTTCTTCTTCTGCAGTTGAACGTTGAGTTCCTCCCCTGAGTATGCAGAGGCTTGGGGGGATTCCTCTGATCCATTAGCCAGCTCTCTCCCTCGTGTCTGTTCGGACTCTCTGTAGCGTCTGATGCCGGCATATATATGCGCTTAACCCATAAATACCCGGGGAAACGCATCCGTGTGTCAGTTTTAGATATATCTTTGGCTTTTCAAAAATAGCAGATCTACAAGCTCGTAGCGCGGAGCTTGTAGATCTGCTATTTTATTTTTTTAATCGTGAAAATGTGTGCAAATCTTTGAATATATATATATATATATATATATTTTCGTTTTTATATATTTTTACATTTTTAACTCAAATCTTTGCTTCTGGGGGATTCTACAAATGTCTTTTAAATCCTAACGGTTTCTTTTTTTTTTATGTATGTTGCTATAATATCAGTGGTTCTCAAACTTTTCCGCGTCAAGGACCACCCAAAATGATATGCATTTGGCCGCGGACCCCCATCTGAAAATATTTTGTTCCAAGGACCCCCCAAAAGCAAAGATTTGAGTTAAAAATGTATATATATATATATTAAAAGATTTGCACACATTTTCACGATTTTCAGATCTACAAGCTCATAGCGCGGCCGCGCTATGAGCTTGTAGATCTGCTATTTTTGAATAGCCAAAAGAAATAAAACTAAAATGACGCAGATTCTTTCCCGGTCTAAATGGCTTAATCTGCTGGATGTGAAACATTAACTCAACGCTCTATACATCAGCCCCCCCCCCCCCCCCCCTCACCCCCCTGAGGACGGCCATTCCCCATATGCTCATTCCTGCAGCCGGGAAGCCGGGAAGCACCGGAGAAACACTGGTGAGATGATCTTCTTCCCCACGCAGCGTTCCGCCAGCCCTGGGGTTTGCACGTACGTGCGTGCGTGCGTGCGTGCGTGTGTGTGTGATATGTATGATATGCAGTGGTGGAAAAAGTACTCAAATTCTTAAGTAAAAGTATCAATACTGCAATAGAAAAAATACTCTGTTACAAGTAAAAGTCCAGAATTAAAAATTTACTTGAGTAAAAGTACAAAAGTAATCGGCATCAAAATGTACTTGAAGTATCAAAAGTAAAAGTACAAAATATTTTAAAATAGCAGATCTACAAGCTCACAACGCGTCGCCATGCGACGCATTGTGAGCTTGTAGATCGGCTATTTTCAAATAGCCTACAGTAGGTATAAAATGGGGCTAAATTGGTTAAAGGGATATTTCACTTTCTAAAAAACTTTTGGTCATTTTATCATCTACTCAGGCCTTTGTGAGCCCCCCAGACAGTTTTTAAGTTGCTTGATTCATTATTTAGATATTTGATATTCATTTTATCATTAAAAACTGTCTAGGGGGCTCACAAAGGCCTGAGTAGATGATACAATGACCAAAAGTATTTTTGAAAGTGAAATATCCCTTTAATGTATGCGTCATAATATCATAATTTATATCTGAAAAGTAACTAGTAGTAGTAACTAAAGTTCTTAAATAATTGTAGTGGAGTAAAAGTACAATATTTGCCTCTGAGATGTAGTGGAGTAGAAGTAAAAGTATTGGAAATTGGAAATACTCAAATAAAGTACAAATACCTCCAAATTTTACTTAAGTACAGTACTCAAGTAAATGTACTTAGTTTCTTTCCACCACTGATGATATGTATTTGGCTGCGGACCCCCATCTGAAAATGTGCTGTGCCAGGGACCCCCGGAAGAGAAGATTTGTGTTAAAAATATTCAAAATGTTTCAAACAAGATTTTTCAAAAATGTTCAGAAATAGCAGATCTACAAGCTCGCAGTGAGCTTGTAGATCTGCTATTTTTTTGAGAACCACTGTTCTAAACCACTGTTCTGAATCCCACACACCATTAAAACCTCACATTTCAGACAGAATCTTATAGTTTCGGCTTTGATAACCATTTGAATTATGTCAAAAAGCCACATGGGTTTGATCAGTATTCATCTGTAGGACTTGGCAGAGACATGCAGCCTTTTTTTTTCTGTGTCAGTGACAGATCGTGTGTTTTTTTTTTCTCACCCTTTCATTTGACACAAAAGGTTTATGCTGTTTAAACAACGATCTAAAGGATTTACGAGTCGTGTTGAGAGACAAGGGCAGCAAAAGGGTGTTACCGACAAAATAAATTAGCCATCCTCTGGCTCTCTCTCTCTCTCTCTCTTTGTCATGTTATCTTTTTGATGCAGCCCTTCTCTGATAAAAACAGTCAACAAGTGCTTTTTGTAATTAAAACTGATGAGTATCACCAAAGCATCCTCAAACATAACAGAGGCTGTGCTCTCTCTCTCTCTCTCTCTCTCTCTCTCTCTCTCTCTCTCTCTCTGAACAACGTCGCTGACAGTCACACACATCTCGCCCTGTGTGAGATCAGTGGCCTCGGCGAAGGGCTTGAGGATATCACGCAGTTCTTTGAGTTGATTACACTCTCTCGTTGAGAGTTCCAGCTCCTGTTTACCGAGAGAGAGGAGAGAGAGAAGTCACGGTATTGGTATTCTAAAGTCGGGATGGGACCCTTTGATTAGAAAACCCATTCTCCTGAGCTAAAGCCATGATCTGGCCACCTACAGTACACAGCAGACAGAGCAGCAGGAGCACTAACCTGCGTCCTGTACAACATCACTCAGTTCCTGCTGGTCAAACGAGAGCAGTGCTTTCAGTTGGCGGTAGGTTGAACTCCATCGTGTGGTCACAGCAGCAGGAATCCCTCGATCGCCAAACGCGGCTTCAAACTTGTCATGGAAGGAGCTAGATGTGTGCAGAACAGAGCTGAGTTTGGAGCACTTTGCCATGGCACCTCTTACGGCCTTTGATTCCTTAAGGCCATCACCTACAACCAACTGTAGCGTATGAGCAAAGCACTGTAGGCGTGTGGGGCTTACTTTGGTTAGTGCCTGTTGAATTCAAACAATTACATTCAGTTGGTTTTCTTCACATAAACAGTATTGTCAGAGAGCACAAGACAGAAAATAAATAGTACAATGAGTAAACAAAACAAGGCTGACCTGTAGATTACAAAACAGAAAATGTAATAACTACTACAATAACCATCATACGCAAATATGTTTAACTCTCTGTCAATTCACCTGTTCAACAATGTCTTTATCAGTCGCAGATAGATCTTCCCATATCTCTGAGTCGTCCAGGCTCTCATCATCTTCATCTTGGTCTTCTTCCTCTTGGGGTGGGAAGCAGATCGAGAAGGCCTTTTTCATGTTAGCTGCGTTGTCACAGATTATAAAGTTCAATTTGTGTTTGATGTCATATTCATCACAGATGGCTTCAAACGCTTCAGAGATCCTCTCTCCTGTATGTGATCCTCGGAACCTACTGCAGGCCAGCAAGTAGGAATTCAGCCGCAGCCCTTTGTCTGTAGTGAGGACATGGGCAGTGATACCCAAAAAGCCCCGCATCCTACGATCTGACCATATGTCTACAGTCACTGAAATTTCTTCTGCTTCTGCGATGATCCCTTTGAGCTTTGTGCGGGTCTCTGCTACAGAGCCTTGTACTTGCTTCATTACAGAGCGATAAGTGGTGGCCGTGTACTTGGGGTCTACTACGGAGAGAAAGTGACGGAAGTTTTCGTTTTCCATTATAGTTAGGGGAAGGTTACACCGCACTATTAGGTCTTCAACGATGGCGTTGGTGATGGCCCTCTGTTTGGGGTGTGCCTGGCTATATACCTCTAGGGGCTGACCAAGAGGAAGAGAGAATTGTCTAATCCCTGACTGGCTGGGACCAGGCACTGGCTGATTCTTCCACCTCTGGTACTCTGTGAAACAGAAGAAAACAAGAAAGGTTATTGGTGTGTGACATTTCTGTGTAGCAGACATAAAACTGCATAAACACACACACACACACACACACACACACACACACACACACACACACACACACACACACACACACACACACACACACACACACCATTAATTATAAATTTACTGACAGCACATTTTGCAGTTTGGGTGCAGTTGGGTCAATCAAAGACAAATAGCCTATAATTGTATTAATTATTAATGGATAAACTGTGGGTGAAATGATGCAGGAAAGGAAATACATTAATGGCATTTATCTATAGGCCTATACTCTTGACGTGTCTGTGTTTGTTTTGTAGTATTTTAATATTACGTCATTTTCCATCAGGCACAGTATAGCCATCTACTACAGTACACATGCAGTGTTGCCAGATTCTGTGAGAGAAACAAGCAACCAGGTATAGGAAAACCAGCTCAAAATCAACCCAAAAGAAGCGACTATGGGGCCACATGAGCACTTTACTTTAACATATACATCAGCTATTTGAAAATAGCAGATCTACAAGCTCACAGCAAGCTTGTAGATCTGCTATTTTCAAATAAAATCTTGCAGGGAAATGATAATAAGCAGATATGGCAACCCTGTACACGTGTTATTGTTTTGTTTTTGCAAAGGGGTCCTTGGTAAAAGAAAAAAAAAGAGGCTACAACACAGTGGAATAAAGGCATCTCCTTAAGCTTATAGTTATATATAACTATATATAAGAGAAACTTATGGTGGAAAAAAATAAGGAAATAATTCAAGTTTGGTGGGAGTGATTTAGTGAAGTTAAAGTTATTAAACCTGCGGATGAATGGAAAGTGACGACGTGAGAAAGTGATGGATTACGCAGAGACTTTATTGCTGTTACCATGGATAAAGTATACAGTCACTTCACTACAGTACATCATGATCGGTGTCAGGGGCGTAGCCACGGGTGGACATAGGTAGGCCTGGGCCCACCCACCTGGCTGTTGTGCCCACCCAAAAAAAAGAAGAAGATTTTTTTTTATTTTTTTTTTGCGTCTCCGTGTGTACAACCAAATACGCATCTTTCCTGAACCGATGACGCTATAGCGCTGCTCCTACACTACCCCCGTCAGCAACAAGTGGACATGGAGTAAATGTACTTAGTTACTTTCCGCTTAGTTACTTTCACGTGCATATAAATGAGCCATGCGGTCTTATAAGAATGAAAACAAACGCCTCGCTGTTAGCCATGGATCACATGACGCCAAGACGGTCGTCTGTTACGATGGTCATGGATGAACTTCAGCCTGGTGTTGTAGGCCTACATCTACATAAACGTTAATATTTCTAATATAAAGTGCTGACCCAATGGCCACAATTATGTATGGGCCCGCATAAGTACACCTATCTTCTTCCTATTGTTCAATTAATAAAAATCATTTTAATCGGATTGGTGGCTATTGTCTTCGAATTGTCTCCTTTGGCTTTCAATTACGCGACCCTATCGGTTGGGAGGAGTATTGCACTCTGATAAATTATAACTCTATGAGAAAATGGCCGCCGATCGGATTAAAATGCTTTTTATTGAACAATACGGAAGATACATGTACTTATACCCACTCGAAGTGAATTGTAACATCCATGGCCATGAGTTAAGCACTTTATATTTGAAATCTGATCGTTTATGTAGATGTACGGGTTGTAAATAGAGAAAGTACAAACACCCGGTTGAATTCAGCCAGGACGGTAGTGACGACGCTCGCTACTACCATAATATTTTTAGGAAATTGAAGGCAAAAATAAGTGATTGATTGAAGTATTAATGAATGTACAAAATGTCATTGCTCTCTTAGATTCATATGATATGAACAAAGTGTCTTGTAGCCTACTAGTCATATGATTAACTGAACGAGTAGTTTGATTTTATTTTTCTGCTTGTGAACTGTGCCTGTGCTCTGTGAGTGGAGGCGGACTGCGGACGCGCGGAGGAGGCGGACAACGGGGCATTATTTGCGACCTGTCAATATTTTCATGAAAATTAAGGCAAAAATAAGAATTAAATAACATAATAAACCCGCAAATTGCGCAAAAAAAGTAAGATTTTAACCGATAATAACCGAAAAAAATTGCGCGCGCACATCGCGTGCATGAGTGCCCACCCACAAATCCCCATGCCCAGCTGCTGCCAGCTTTCTGGCTACGCCACTGATCGGTGTGATCCTGATTCGACAGTGGTGAGTGACTTTCATGTTTATATATCTCGCTAGCTGGTGCTACTGTTGTTGTTGATGATTTATTATTAGATTTAAAGTGAATACTGAGCCAGTGAGCAGCACCACCTCTCCTCCTGGCTTGGCGTTAGCTATCTGGGGTCATAAACAAAACACGAACATGCACACACACTTCTAGTATTCTACTAATGTTAGCTTTAGCTACATTGGCCACAGGTCGGGCATTTACGTTTAGGGTCGTAGGTTTCACTTACTTGACTTCATGGCCCGTCACATTCCTCAAGTGGCGGACAAAGTTTGATGTGGTGCCCTCTTTATCCTTTATTGTAGCCTTGCATATCGTGCATTGAGCTGTTCTTCTGGTTCCGTCAGAATTGTAGTTTTTAAAAGCAAATTGGATAACTTTGGGCACTTCTGTTGCTGTTGCTATTGTTGTTGTTTTTCCTGCTGCTGTGGTGGCGCAGTGCCCCAGCTGTTCTGCACGCACGCACTGATCAGGGGTGCCAGATATGCTTATTATAATTTCGCCGAAAGATTTTATTTGAAAATAGCCAATCTACAAGCTGCTCACAACGCGTCGCATCGCGACGTGTTGTGAGCTTGTAGATCTGCTATTTTCAAATAGCTGATGTATATGTTAGAGTGCTCAATGTGGCCCATAGTCGCTTGTTACGGCCAGCCGTATTTGTATTTATTATAATATATTTGTATTTGGTTTATTTTGGTATAATTGTGAAGTTTTGGAATATTGTGGTATTATTTGTGGCCTGTGTTATATTGTTGCTTTTCTGTATCCTTATAAGGTGGAGACTGGTGTGAATGCTGTGCGACTGGGTGTGGCGCTGATTGCTGGTGTGAGTGTGAAGTGGCTGATTGCATTCAGGTTGTCCAGATTGACATGTCCAGCCTCTGGCCCTGTTCTCCTGCTCCCATTCGTTGTCCCTTTGTCTCCGCCCTAGCCAGGGTTGGCTGTTCTCTGAAGCTCACCTACAAAAGCTCATTCTGTGGGGCTCGTCCGTTCCAAATTATAAGATAATTATAATTATACCATAATTTGGGGACTCTGTATCGGTTTAAAATTTACCCCTGAAACTTCCAAACTTTTTGAGTATTCCTTCGGTTTAATTTGTTCGTTTGACAGGTTGCATGGGTTCGGTTCGGTTCGGTTCGGTGTGGTTCGGTCTGGTGAGTAGTCAAGCTTTGCTCCATTTGAATTTGGCAGATCAGATAGTGTTCGATTTTGTGTAATGTAGATAGGGTTGCGTATTCTCCTTAACTTCTCCCACTTCTGAACATTTTGATAGCTACACTAAAGCAGAGTTAATATTCATTGGTAAAATGTCTGTCTCAACAGGTGCCAATAAGGCCCAATTAAGGTTGTGTGTAGAACGATTGCTTACTAATAAGGGGATCCTGGAGTTGTCAATTGCTGAGCCAGCGGTGAGTACAGAGTACAGATCCGCTGATGGCTCTTGTCACTGCTGGGGGGGACTCAAAGAGTCTAGAGCTGGCCTTCCGCCTCTGAGAGGTGGAGCTCTGAACAAAAACCAGGAGGTTGAGCTGATGCAGCCACTGCATTAGGGCCTTAAAGCTTGACAGGTCACCTGCCCCTCAGCCTAAAGCTGGTGCGTCTGGTCATATCCCCGCCACTCCTGAAACTTTTGACAGCAGTAAGCATATTTTGTTCGTGCCACTTTTGAAATAGACGGAAATTGATTTGTACTTTGATGTTTTTGAGTGCATTGCAACCACTGTAAAATGGCCTAGAAATGTGGTGTATTACTGCAATGCAAATTAGTGGGAGGAGCTTGGAATGCTTGTGCAACCTTATGTATTGAGTTTAGCTTAGAGTATGATGTAGTAAAAGAAACCATACTACAGACATGAGTTGCTGCCGGAGGCGTACCGCCAAAGGTTTAGGTCCTGTGAGAAAGAAATGCCAATCAAACATGTGGAATTTGTACTAGATAAGACTGTGTTTTTGATAAATGGTGCTCATCAAGCAAAGTTTTGACTATTCACCAGTTCTGTGAGTTAGTCCTATTAGAGGAATTCAAATAATGAACAAAAGGTTGATTCTGTGTCCCAGGTTGCTGCGTGCACCGAGGAATTAGTTTAAACGCGTGTGTGTCTGTGTATTAGGATGATCATCTGTTTCGTGTGGTGACTTTGACTTAGGTTGTGTCTTAGTCCTTTTGTTCAGTATTTTTGCTTCCTTCTGTCATCTGTGCTTGGGAGGGCACACATGACAGAAGAAACTTTGTGCCCCTTACCCACTCGTTTTCTCTTTGAATCCCTATTACCCACTCAGTGATCGTGTATTCGATTTTTCCCACTCGATAACTTCGTTCGTACCCCTTTTCCTCCCCTTCGTGTGTTTTTGGATTGTGTCTTCGTTCGACTTGTAAATATGCAACAAAAAATATTGTGAATTTGGAAAAACCCTGCCGTTTGTTTTCGTTTTGTCTGGTGCACTTGCACTTTGTTCTCCAAAAAAAGCTATGGCTTAATTTTGTTTTTTTGAAAGAATACAAAAAGACAGCCTTCTTTGGGGGAACATGCACAACAGACATTTCGTAGCAACTTCTGTGTTTGGTCATTTTGTTAAAAGGTTATTGGCAGACCCCTGTTTACACTCGCATACATTTGTAGTCCTGTTTAAGTTATTCCGATGGTGTTTTATGCGTTTGTGCCACTCGGGCTTTGTAATACACCCTCCACGTTACAGAAAACAGCGTGGTGTACCTCATGTGTTTTGCAGTAAATTCCAATCACTGATTTGAGCATATTCACACTTTGGAGGTTGAGGGACCTCATTTTGAAACTTAGGATGGTGAGTTCGGCTGTGCATTATGTGTCTCTGCCGCCCTAGCCAGGGTTGGCTGTTCTCTGAAGCTCACCTACAAAAGCTCATTCTGCCCTGACTATCATGGGGACTGGTCGCTCTCATTTGAAAGAGCAAGCAGAGATTCAATCCCTCTGTCTCCCCGAACCCATGTAGCCTGTTCTGTTCTGTTCTGTTCTGTTCTGTTCTGTTCTGTTCTGTTCTGTTCTGTTGTGTTGTGTTCTGTTTGTTCATTTGTCCTTCAGTGACCTTTGACTCATTCAGTTTCTTTGTTTGTCCCTCAGTTACTTTGTTTAACCTTCAGTTACCTTATAGTGAGACCTGTTGCTTTTTGACCATTATTATTTTGAGTTAAGAGTTATTCTGTATATCTTTGTATATTTCATTAATTGTTGTATTAATCTGTTCACTCGCCTTGTAGGGGTGTTTGGTCCTTTTATTTGGTTTAACCACTTTGTTATTTGTTTCTGTTTATTCATTAGTTAGGTAAGTAAGTTTAGCAATTGTATATTTTTCTTTGGTTAGGTTTAGGTTAGGGGGTAATTTTATTTATTAGGTAGAAGTTTTTGCAAATGTAAACCGGCACCCTGAAGCTTCTGCATTTCACAAAAAAAAGACAAAGAGTTTGAAATCTCTGCATAAAAAAAGGAAAATCAAATCAATTCATTTTTGAAAGCGACTTTGTCCTCCATTATTATGTCACCTCCCCTACCCTAGACAGGGGGTCGTAACATCGCTTGACTCGCTTCTTTTGGGCTGGTTGTGGGCTGGTTTTCCAAGACCTGGTTGCTTGTTTTTCCTCATAGATTGACCATAGACATGACCATCGTGGATGAGTCGTGGGAGATGGTGGACCCCAACCCCGACCTCCGAGCCATGCTCCAAACCTATAATAAGAAGTTCTTCTGGGGGAAACTCTGTGGGGTCGAGGTCAAATGGGACTCGAGCATGACAAAGTAAGGGTTTCAAACTTGTTCATGACATGGACCCCCATATTTACTTGAATGAGACCATGGACCCCCATTTCAAAGTGTCTGATGAGACCCTGATATGATCATGAAATATATGATGTGTTTTGGATTGTCTAAATGTCATATTTGTGCATGAGAAAAATATTCATGATATGTATTCACATGTTAGCATAGTCACTGATACATGTTTGCATTGTAATATAATCTCAAGTGTATTGAGTTATAGTTAAATTAAACTTCTACCCATCTGGCTGGGACATCCTCAAGGATCCCTGGGGTCACTTTTAGAGCTGCAAGCAACTGTGATGCTATAATGCTATCTGGCATCTACGTTGCAATACAAACCTTTGACAGCCCATTCATTGAAACCGAAAAGTCCTCTCTGATTGTGTTAAACAACATTACATTCACCAATATTGCAGCTGTACGTAAAGCTTGGGTTGTCCTCTTTGTATCTGTCAAGTTTTTGTTTAATAAAAAAACACCATAGACATGTTATGAGCTACTTTCTCTCAATAAATTCTGTGCAGGTGATTATTTTTGTAAGTGTTTGAGTTTGGAAGCACTCGTTTTCATAACGCAACGTCCTGCTGCCTCCTGCATTATGTGCAATTTCCGTTGAATGATTTCCAACGAGCGCTTCCAAACTCAAACACTTACATCAATACCTTTACTGAATGTATTGACAGAAAGAACATGTCTACGGTCTTTATGAAACAAAGACTTGACAGATACAAAGAGGAGAGGATAACACAACTTTCTGTACAGCTGCAATCTTGGTGAGTTTAAAGTTTAACAATCAGATAGGACTTTTCGGTTTCAATGAATTGACTGTCCATGGTTGGTTTTGCAACTTAGATGCCAGATAGCATTATAGCATCTAAGTTGCTTGCGGCTAGGGGTCACGTTGAAAACCACTGCTTCACTCACAGTAAAATCCTCAGTGTTCATAAACTCGGAGACTGTGACCAATCTAATAAATGTGACCAAATCTTTACGGGATCCATTACAGATCCATTTGGTCACATTTATTTTGTACACAATGGAAGCTGCAATTGTATACATTATTAACACTACAAAGTACAGTGGTATAAATGATACTAACTAATAGCCTACTAATTTCCCCCTCCAGGACTGCAGGTCAGTGTTCTTTTAATCGTGGACGTGGACTGTGTTCCATCAGACTCAATGCGCCCCTGCTGAAGCTCAGACCCAGGCGGGACCTGGTGGAGGTAAACACTGATACTCTCTATTCGAGTATTTCTAAAAACATTCACCTCAAGGACTGCCAAATTGATACGTACAACCCCCCAATAGAAAATATTTGCTGCCAGGAACCCCCATAAGAGATTAGTTGTAGTTAGATTTGATCATGGGTCTTCAACAGGGGGCCCGAGGGGCCGCCAAATTTTTGCGTGATAGGAACCCCCCCCCCCCCCCCCCCCCAAAAAAAAAAAGTCAATCAATTGATTGACTTTATCAACTCTATCAAGTCTGACTTATGGCTATGCAGAGAGTAGGGCAATAGTATGTTAGTAATTGCATACTTAACGATTACGATAATATTGTATTCAACACTTCCTCCAGACCCTCCTCCATGAAATGATCCACGCACTGCTGTTTGTGACCCAAAACAAGCGAGAAAAAGATCCTCATGGACCGGTATTCTGTAAACACATGGACAGAATCAACAAGGAAGCCGGAACCGAAATCTCTGTAAGTCATTCCACATCTGCAATACAAACACTGACTCGAATGACTTCCCCAGATCCTTCTCACTATGCAGATGTAGATGTCATCCAAGTCATTTTCCGAACCTTTTAACTCACCACAAACTTATTGTCTTGTTCAAATTAATTTAAATGCCCCATAAATGTACAACCTAACATTCCAAGTACGGGTTAAATTACAGGCACAATCACTGCTCTCCATTTCCCACGCAGAGTAGCTTCACACAAGTAATACAATCCAAAGTGTCACTACATAAACAGTACATTTATGATGACACCGCAACTTCTCTAAGTTCTGTTGCATCTTCTAAGGTGACGTTTACCTTTAACCACTTTCACCCTGGCATCCCTATTCTGGGCATGTTATGAGCTTATAGAGCTTGTAGATCATCTATTTTCGCTATTCGTCGTACGCCAAAATCTGTACAGCTTAAGTGGTTAATTGTCTTCTCTCCACCACCCGGCAGGTCATTTTCAAGCTGAGATGCAAGCTCCGGGAAAACAGGAAGAGCTTCAAACCAACCACAGGTGATTTGCATCAGTTAATGTACCATAACGGTGGTCTGGCATGTTTACGCCATTGACTGTGACTCACGGTATACTTCACGTTACTCCTGGGTGCTGACCATTTTCCAAAGCATACAGTGGTTCGTTTGATTTTTTAGAAAATATTTTGGAGAACAGGAAGGCCGACAGGAATGTCCATTATGGTAGCAAACTCTATTCCCTAAAAGTAATTTGATTCCACTGTCCACACGAGTGCCTTTCATTCTAGCCTGGCATGTATTGTTTGTTACACCATTTTACATTTCAAGCACCTTAAAAACATGAACCATAGCATCCGTATTCTGGGCATATTATAATAGATACATTTGGTGAAAATAGCATACCTACAATCTCACAACCCACTGTATTGCGACACGTGAGCTTGTAGATGGACTATTTTCTGCAAAGAGATGTGGGGTAGAGGGTGAAAAAGGAGGGGACCAAGTATAGACCACTGGGGGACTAAGTATAGAGGATATGCGCATGCTTAAAGTGAATTGCACATCGAGTGGCAAATCGAGTGGCAAAGAAACATGCAAAATTAGTTTAACATTGTTTAATGTTGTTTAATGCAATCAGATATGACTTTTCTGTTTGGATGCATGGGCTGTCAAGGCCAGAAAGTATTTTTTTGACACTCAGTAGGCATTCCTGCATAACTTCCGGGTTTGATGATGATGTCACACGCATATCCTCTATATAGGGTTTAAGTGGTTAAGCATTAGTCTTACTGACTATTTAGTGCTTGAATTGTTTTAATCATCCTGATATTGTATCAACAGACTGCATGATTATCAAATTATGAATCAAACCAAGACTTTACAAATATGAAAAGATTAGCTTTGGTGTCTCTAAATCAGTCAATCCGATGAGGAGGAGGACATAGAGGACATGGAGGACATAGAATGTGGTGTTAAGACATCAAAAGGTTCAGAAGGCTCTAGACGCGTCCATGATAGTGCAGGTACCCCCCCCCCCCCCCCCCCCCCCGTAATCTTATCCTTGTAACGGTGATACATTACATGTGCCTTCAAATAGAATAGAATACATGATGCAAAGTATTCCATTGGTTTCTATTCCAGGTGCAGTGGAGACGTCTTCAGGAGGTTCTAGAACAGTGGAGACACAGAGACCAGCCAGGGACCCCTTCAGGCGGAGCCCCTCGTCAGAGTACCCCGCTGCCAGGAGGACTCTGAGAGACACCAGGAGGACCCCTGTCTTCTCCCGACTGGGGAGACCTGCTCCCACCGAGCCCAGTAAGTTACACCAGTGAACCCATCCATCCATCCATCCATCTTTAACCCATGAACTCATTCAGTGCCACAATCCGTCAAATCCGTCATAAAAAAAAAAAAATCAAAATAAAATATTTTTTTCCAAAAATGTTATGATTTAGATTTTTTTTAAGAATCGCCTCAGGTCTTAATGGGTTAAAACCGCAGCCAGACAAACTTAAATTAATGTAAATAACAAAATGAGTACATTATGAATAAACTCTGGCAGTCACTGTGTTTAATACGGTGTTATTTTTGTTTTGTTTTGATATGTTTTTTTAATGTATAAAGCACTTTGGGACGCATTTGATGTCATGAAATGTAATAACGATTATTACCTTTCATGACTGGTTTTTCATTACCTTTCATGACATGGGGGGGGGGGGGGGGGTTGAGTGAGTGAGCGAGCGAGTGATCGAGGTGTCAACTTGCTGCTCGCTCTCTGCTGGTCGATCTGTGTATGTGTTTAACCCATAGATACCTGGAACGCATCTGTGTCACTTTAGATGTCTTTGGCTATTCAAAAATAGCAGATCTACAAGCTCATAGCGCGGCACCGAGTGCCGCGCTATGAGCTTGTAGATCTGCTATTTTTGAAAAATCTTGAAAACATTTTTTTTTAGACCAGACACAGAGACCAGCCAGGGACCCCTTCAGGTGGAGCCCCTCGTCAGAGTACCCCGCTGCCAGGAGGACCCCTGTCTTCTCACCTGCTCCCACCGAGCCCAGTAAGTTACACCAGTGAACCCATCCATCCATATTTAACCCATGAACTCATTCAGTGCCACAATCAAAAGGTTCAGAAGGCTCTAGAAGCGTCCATGATAGTGCAGGTACACCCACCCCCCCTACATGTGCCTTCAAATAGAATAGAGTACATGATGCAAAGTATTCCATTGGTTTCTATTCCAGGTGCAGTGGAGACGTCTTCAGGAGGTTCTAGAGCAATGAAGAGCAATGTTCTTCCTCCTCCTCCTCCTCCTCCTGCCAGCGTTGGAGGAGCCTGTTCCTCCTCCTCTTCCTCAGTGATGGAGCTTCAGTTCACCAGGCTGCT
>NC_139961.1:7436684-7676684 GCF_963454915.1 Gymnoscopelus microlampas | reverse complement strand
ATAGGGAAAAGTGTTTAATGCATGTTTTACAATAGTGAAATGTATATCTAATAGTAACTAAAGTTCAATAATGCTTACTATAGTGAAATGTATATCTAATAGTAACTAAAGTTCAATAATGCTTACAATAGTGAAATGTATATCTAATAGTAACTAAAGTAACTAAAGTTCAATAATGCTTACCAAAAGCTTTTCTCACAAATGTGTTCACACAGAAAACAAAACATTATACCTGTGTTTTTCTTCATTTTTCTTTGTTAAGTAAGTATTTGTTTGCATTATACACATTGGAATGTTCACTTTTCTGATGAAATCTACCTTGTATTTAAAGCACTTTAATTAGCTAAATGTAATTTAACAACATACATTGACATTGGAATGTTCATTTCTCTGGGTTCCTACCTTTGTTTGTTTGTTTGTTTGTTTGTTTGATGGGGGCACAGGAGTGAAGGGGAGGAGGGGGGTTGACCACTTAACACTAATATCCCATTCCACTTAATGATTCATTGTTTGATATCTAATAGGTGGATGGGGCAAGGTGTGGAGCTGGAGACACATAGCAAATGACCATGCTATTTGCTATTTGCATTCCTTGTTCACTTTTCTGATGAAATCTACCTTTCATTCATTCTGTGAAAATGGAAAGCTCACATTATGAAAGCATTCTGTGAAAATGGAAAGCTCACAAGCCGGTAGATCTACCTTTTTACCTTTTCTGATGAAATCTACCTTGTATTTAAAGCACTATTTAAAGCACTTTATTAATTCTATACCTTCAAAGAAAGAATTTAATCCAGATATGGATTAATCCAGATATGGATTAAACATCATTATGAAAGCATTCTGTGAAAATGGAAAGCTCACAAGCCGGTAGATCTACCTTTTTTTAAACATTGGGGTGAGTATTCCTACCTCTGAGGTGAGTCTTCCGAGGTGAGTTTTCTCAGGTCATGGGGTGAGTGTTCCTACCCCCCGAAAATCTTGGGGGTGAGTATTCCTACCTCTGAGGTGAGTCTTCCGGGGTGAGTATTCCTACCTCTGAGGTGAGTTGGTTTTGAGGTGAGTCTTCTTGATACCCTCGGGAATAGCAATACCACAATATAAAAATACTCTGTTACAAGTGTTCAAAGTGTACAAGTGCTCAAAATGTTACTTGAGTTCAATCAAAGTAAAAGTACTAAAGTCTTGGTATCAAAATGTACTTAAAGTACCTAAAGTACTAAAATGTTTGAAAATAGCTGATCTACAAGCTCACAACGCGTCGCAATGCGCATTGTGAGCTTGTAGATCAGCTATTTTCAAATAGACTATGTATAAAATAGGGCTAAAGTGGTTAATGTATGTTTTATAATGTAATAATTTATATCTGCAAAGTAACTAGTAACTCAAGTTTAAAATGATTGCAGTGGAGTAAAAGTACAATATTTTCCTCTGATCTGTAGTGGAGTAGAAGTTAAAGTATTGGAAATACTCCAGTAAAGTAAAAAATACCTTTAAAAAAATGTAATTGTGTTGCATCAAATTTCTATATGGTGGACAGCTGACTGAAAGGTGTCAATGGGGGAGTGATTAGAGGAGTGGCTAGGTTGAATAAATTACCCATTGTTCACGCCCATTACCTGGAGCTGAGAGGTGCTAGAAGTGGAAATTCTTTAGGAGGGATTATCTCAGTTTGGACTATTATAGGTAACAAGATTAAAATGGTCACATCTTCTTCAAATGTGTTCCAATTTCAATGAATGATACATCATATGAAAGCTTATATTCTGTACTTCAACAATCTGTAATAAAATGTAAAATGAAAAATGCCTACTTGATGCCTAAAGCACTGGACCCGCTCACATATGTTGAATTAGCATCAATCCAAAATGGCCAATTATTGTCAAAAAGAAATGATGGTGAGTCAGATTTTAATTGACTTCTAAATAAAATTTGAGGAGAAGAATTCAGATAAATATAAAAAAGATGTTTTAGCCATGTGTGAACCAATATAACAGACTACAGGGTGTTATTGCCAGATATTCTAGCAGCATTTCACATCAAAGTGATTGTAACAGATTTATTTTCACCATACATCATTTCAATGAGGTGTCCAGAACAACATTAACAACAGTCCTAAGAAATCCTAGTTGAGGAAGTATGTTTAATTTATGTTTAAAGTTCTGGACGCCTCATAGAAATGATGTATGGAGAAAATAAATGTTACAATTACTTTGATGTGAAATGCTAGTTTTCTAGACTCTCTAGTAATAACACCCTGTTATATTGCTTAACAATTTCTAAAATATATATTTTTTAATATTTTATCTGAATTCCTCAAAATGCATTTGGAAGTCAAATCTCAGATGAATGAAAATTGGACTCACCATCATTTTATGACTTTTTGACCATAAGTGGCGGCCATTTTAGATTGATGCCAATTAACTCATTCAGTGCCCAGCTTATTTATGGAATTTTGGCTCCGAGTGCCACAGCCAAAATTCATTGTAAAAAAAAAAGTGCTTAGGAAGCGAGATACAGCCTTTTTAAGTTATAGGTTAAACAAGGAGTGGATGGAGCAGCAAATCTTCAAATCATCATATCTGAAACATAAAAATGCCGGTGGTTTATTTATTTATTTTTGATTTTTTTTTTATGACGGATTTGACGGATTGTGGCGCACGGGGTGTCAGGCCACGTGACGGATTTGACGGATTGTGGCACAGAATGAGTTAAACATATTTCCGCAACTACGATTTCTTTTAGGACTTTTAGTATGTTGTTCTGGTGACTTTATAGAAATGCTCTGTGAAGAAAAAACATTCTGTTACGATTACTTTGACTTTGAGCTCCACAATAAGCTAGTTTGCCCCGGAATAAAAAATATACCATATGTTTTTACCGCGGTGAAAACGAGCCATTATCGAACGGGCGATCACTGTGCAATGGTAGCCTGGTAAACCCTCCCTCCGGAAATCTCATTTCCATTTGATTTCTGGAGTGAGTCTGGCCTGATCCACTTTTCTGCAATATTGGCTGTGGGCTGGAGTTGGGCGGGAGTAATACAGTTGACTGACAACCCCTTCAGCCAATGATCGTTTTTCCCCTTCAGCCAATCAGCAGTTCATTTTTAACACCTCCGTCACTAATATGACGCAATGGGACTTTCGAGATCGCCATGCCCAAAATAGGTTGCCTTATTGGGATACATGCGTGTCACAGCCCGCCCCTCCCGGTTCTCTGAATTTATATTTTTAAATAGGCTCTGTCATGATTAACTGACCACATATATGAAGTTAAACAACTAAATTCTATCCAAACGATATCTTAATAGTAAATTCCGTGCCTCAAAAAAGAAGTTTGACACCGTTTTAAAAACAAAAGTAAACAGTGAAGCAACTCGGACAACAACAATGGCTGCCGTTCGTCTTTTGTCGGAGGCACTCGGGCTGCACTCGGCTTCATTCGGGCTCACTCGAACTCGCCACCTGATTGGCCAACTGTCGCTGTCAATCACAGAACGATGAGCGACGACGCTGATAGGCCCGTCCCTTTGGCGTACAGAGCCGATATTGCAGAAAGGCGGATCAGGCCAGACTCACTCCAGAAATGAAATGGAAATGAGATTTCTGGAGGGAGGGTTTACCAGGCTAGTGCAATGGAGGACCGCGTTAGAAATGTTATCGTTCCAGTACTTAGACGGGACCCTCCACCATCGCGCGCGCACACCCTTTGTTTACACCGGGGTCCTCGTGGAGAGCCGTCTACAGCTCTAAACACGTTTAGTGTAAACGGTAAGAAACGCAGGCATTAGATTTAGCCTGTTTTAACCCATTGAGACCTGAAGCCGATTCTACATAAATCTCCTAAATCCCAACAGTTTTCTGAAAAACGTATGTTTCAGTGGTGCTCAATCTTTTTCATGTCAAGGACCCCCAAAATTATATATATTTGGCCGCGGACCCCCATCAAAATATGTTGTTCTAGGGACCCCCCCAAGAAGCAAAGATTTTGAGTTACAAATGTTCGCTTTAAAAATATAATATACATTCAAAGATTTGCACACATTTTCACGATTTTTGAATAGCCCAAAGTGTAAAATAATGCTTGTTTAGGTCAAGTCTAAAAATGACAAAGTTCCAGGTCTTAATTAAAAAAACCTCTGGCACTAAATGTGCATCAGCACATTAGCATCAGGCTAAAGAGGTTAGCATCAGGCTATGTAGGTTAGCATCAGGCTAAAGAGGTTAGCATCAGGCTATGTAGGTTAGCATCAGGCTAAAGAGGTTAGCATCAGGCTACGTAGGTTAGCATTAGGCTAAGTAGGGACACGCCCCCCTAGTACTTGAGTAAATGTACCTAGTTACTTCACAGCACCAGGTAAACACAGTATGTAATGTAATATATATACGGAACCTCTGTCCACAGAGGGGGCGTGTCCATTCATCCTGGTGGAACTGGCCTCTCCGCTGGCGGCGCTGCGGGCGGCTCTGCTGCGCTCCCTGCTGGACATGTACGGCATCTCCCTCCCCCTGTCCGTGGACCACGCCCTGCAGCTGCTGACGCTCGGACACGCCCCCCTGCTGGCGGCCGCGCTGAGGGGCCACAACACCGCCGCCGGGGTGAGTCATCAAGCTACGTAGGTTAGCCTCAGGCTAAAGAGGTTAGCATCAGGCTAAAGAGGTTAGCATCAGGCTAAATAAATGGTGCATTTATATAGCGCTTCTATCCGAAGCGCTTTACATTGATTGTGCCATTAACCCATTCACACACACATTCATACACCGATGGCGGAGGAAACCATGCAAGGCACCAACCTGCTCATCGGGAGCAATTAGGGGTTCAGCGTCTTGCTCAAGGACACTTCTACACTAACTCTAGGGGAGCGCCCCAGCCCGGTATCGAACTGGGAACCTTGCGGTTTTCCAGCTCACACTACCCGGCCACTCTACCCCTGAGCCACTGCCGCCCCTAAAGAGGTTAGCATCAGGCTATGTAGCTTGGCATCAGGCTAAAGAGGTTAGCATCAGGCTAAAGAGGTTGGCATCAGGCTAAAGAGGTTGGCATCAGGCTAAAGAGGTTTGCATCAGGCTAAAGAGGTTAGCATCAGGCTAAAGAGGTTTGCATCAGGCTAAAGAGGTTTGCATCAGGCTAAAGAGGTTAGCGTCAGGCTATGTAGGTTAGCATCAGGCTATGTAGGTTAGCATCAGGCTAAAGAGGTTTGCATCAGGCTAAAGAGGTTAGCATCAGGCTAAAGAGGTTAGCATCAGGCTAAATAGGTTAGCGTCAGGCTATGTAGGTTAGCATCAGGCTATGTAGGTTAGCATCAGGCTAAAGAGGTTTGCATCAGGCTAAAGAGGTTAGCATCAGGCTATGTAGGTTAGCATCAGGCTAAAGAGGTTAGCATCAGGCTACGTAGGTTAGCATCAGGCTATGTAGGTTAGCATCAGGCTACGTAGGTTAGCATCAGGCTAAAGAGGTTAGCGTCAGGCTATGTAGGTTAGCATCAGGCTATTCAATTCAATTCAATTCAATTTTATTAAAGTGTCAAATCACAACAAGTTGTCTCAAGACACTTTACATGTAGAGAAGAGACCCGACAATCCCACCCTGAACAAGCAATTTTTGCGACAGTGGCAACGAAAAACTCCCTCTTAACTGGAAGAAACGTCAGGCAGACCCTAGGTTCTAAGGTGACGGCCTTCTGCCTCGACCGTGTCGGGGGAAAGAGGAGAGAGGGAGAGGGAGAGAGAGGGACAGACAGAGGAGAGACAGAAAGAGATACAGAGACAGAGGAGAGACAGAAAGAGATACAGTGCAGGTAGTAACAGTAACAATAGTAGCACATATAATAGTGTAAGATATATATGATAGTATAATATAGTACAGCAATAATGTGTATGTAGCAGTGTTGGGCAAGTTACTTTTAAAAAGTAACTAGTTACAGTTATTAGTTACTGCTCCAAAAAAGTAATTAGTTACTTTACTTAGTTACTAAATTATGAAAGTAACTAGTAACTAGTTACTTTACTTTACTTTTTTTTTAAAAGAAGAAAAAATTCATAAAATAAATTAAAAGTGTTTTTATGTATAGCCTATCAAAATCATTTGGAAACTAGACGCGTCGCAATTCCGGGGAAATTGCAGAGTGTGGTTGCGCCGACGCCGGTCGCGGGTCGCGGCCGCCGGGACTCGAGGAATAGGCCGGGAGGAATAACGTCGGAGGCTGCGCCAATTACATTGTTACGTCTCTCATGAGATCGCTTGCGTTTCATTTTGAAAGGATCGATCCACCCCGAAATAATGTTTTTGCATCAAACGGTTACATTTTGCGCATTTGTGGCGCCCCCTATGGGTCAAAGTGGAAATGCTTTTGGGAATTTGTTGAGTAAACCACCCTCGACATGTGATTTGAATTTGGGATTGACCGGACGTTTCGTTCGTGATTTCTGGCATTTTTGGTAAAACGGGCCCCTCCCGCTAACTTTGGAAGCCATTTACGGACGAACGGTAAGGTCTATGAAAATGCCGTTTGGATATGTTTACCGCATGGGCTCAGAGATCATGTGTACCGATTTGTGTGAGATTTGGAAAAAAAATGTAGGAAAAGGAGCAAAAAGTGTGTTTTAAAGAAAATTCAAAATGGCGGAAAATCTATCCTGACGCAAATGGGCGTGGCCTATATGGGGAGATGCGTAATGACCCAAGGAATCCAGGGAAAAAGAAATTTTGATTTTACGACCTACGGTTCAAGAGTTATAGGCCAAAAGGTAAAGTGGGCTGTTATAGCGCCACCATGTGGCCGACTGGTGTGATTATTTTCATAATAATTTCGCAAAAAACTATTAACCTCCCCTCCAAATCTTGTAACTGTAGCCCTTACGGTTTCCGAGAAAAAAATACTTGAATGGGAGTTTTTGCAATTCCCATTAAAGTGGATGGGGAAATTTAATGCAGAAATAAATCAATATCAAAAAATCTATCCTGACGCAAATGGGCGTGGCCTATATGGGGAGATGCGTAGTGACCCAAGGAATCCAGGTGAAAAGAAATTTTGATTTTCGGACCTACGGTTCAAGAGTTACAGGCCAAAACGTAAAGGGGGCTGTTATAGTGCCACCATGAGGCCGAATGGTGTGATATTTTTGTCAATAATTTCGGACAATATTATGAATTATCCCTCCAAATCTGATAACTCTAGCTCTTACGGTTTCTGAGAAAAAAATACTTGAATTTGAGTTTTTTCACTTTTCCATTAAAGTGGATGGGGACATTTAATGGCACTAATAAATTAATATCAATTAAACTATTCAACCAATCTCTTAGCCCTATACACGCGCACGATTCCCGATTTAGACGGTCATTTTGATATATGGCACAACATTGGGGGATAAAAACTGTGGGAGGAGATGCGTCTGAAAAAAAGTTTATCTATAAATAAATAAACTAGACGCGTCGCAATTCCGGGGAAATTGCAGAGTGTGGTTGCGCCGACGCCGGTCGCGGGTCGCGGCCGCCGGGACTCGAGGAATACGCCGGGAGGAATAACGTCGGAGGCTGCGCCAATTACATTGTGTCGTCACTCCTGAGATCGCTTGCGTTTCATTTTGAGAGGATTGATCCCCCCAAAAATCATGTTTATGCATCGAACGGTTACGTTTTGCGCATTTGTGGTGCCCCCTATGGGTCTGAGTGGAAATGCTTTTGGGGATTTGTTGAGTAAACCACCCTCGACATGTGATTCAAATCTGGGATCGATTGGACGTTTCGTTCGTGATTTTTGGCATTCTTTGTAAAACGGGCCCCTCCCGCTAACTTTGGAAGCCAATTACGGACGAACGGTAAGGACTATCAAAATGCCGTTTGGATATCTTTATCGCATGGGTCCATAGATCATGTGTACCGATTTGTGTGAGATTTGGAAAAAAATTGAAGGAAAAGGAGCAAAAAGTGTGTTTTGAAGAAAATTCAAAATGGCGGAAAATCCATCCTGACGCAAATGGGCGTGGCCTATATGGGGAGATGCGTCGTGACCCAAGGAATCCAGGTGAAAAGATTTTGATTGTAGGACCTACGGTGCAAGAGTTACAGGCCAAAACGTAAAGGGGGCTGTTATAGCGCCACCATGAGGCCGAATGGTGTGATATTTTTTTAAATAATTTCAGAGAAAATTATGAACCTCCCCTCCAAATGTGGTAACTCTAGCTCTTACGGTTTCTGAGAAAAAAATACTTGAATTTCAGTTTTTTCACTTTTCCATTAAAGCGGATGGGGACATTTAATGGCACTAATAAATTAATATCAATTAAACTATTCAACCAATCTCTTAGCCCTATACAAGCGCACGATTCCCGTTCAAGACGGTCATTTTGATATATGGCACAACATTGGGGGATAAAAACTGTGGGAGGAGATGCGTCTGAAAAAAAGTTTATCTATAAATAAATAAATAAATAAAGAGTATAGAGTACTATAGTCTGGTTGCCCTGTTGGGCAACCACACTAACTAGACGCGTCGCAATTCCGGGGAAATTGCAGAGTGTGGTTGCGCCGACGCCGGTCGCGGGTCGCGGCCGCCGGGACTCGAGGAATAGGCCGGGAGGAATAACGTCGGAGGCTGCGCCAATTACATTGTCACGTCTCTCATGAGATCTCTTGCGTTTCATTTTGAAAGGATCGATCCACCCCGAAATAATGTTTTTGCATCAAACGGTTACATTTTGCGCATTTGTTATTGACAAACACACACACACAAACTTAACACAACTGTTATGCTATGTAATATATAATGTAATATATAAGTGTAGCATATAACTTAGTTAAGCATCCATTACAACCTAGTATCCATTACCACCTAGCACACACCCACGGAACCTAGTATCCATTACCACCTAGCACACACCCACGGAACCTAGTATCCATTACCACCTAGCACACACCCACTCAACCTAGTATCCATTACCACCTAGCACACACCCACTCAACCTAGTATCCATTACCACATAGCACACACCCACACAACCTAGTATCCATTAACAACCTAGTATCCATTAACAACTTAGTATCCATTACCACCTAGCACACACCCACACAACCTAGTATCCATTACCACCTAGCACACACCCACTCAACCTAGTATCCATTAACAACTTAGTATCCATTACCACCTAGCACACACCCACTCAACCTAGTATCCATTAACAACTTAGTATCCATTACCACCTAGCACACACCCACACAACCTAGTATCCATTACCACCTAGCACACACCCACTCAACCTAGTATCCATTACAGAGACCAGCCAGTGACCCCCTCAGGTGGAGCCCCTCGTCAGAGTACCCCGCTGCCAGGAGGACTCTGAGAGACACCAGGAGGACCCCTGTCTTCTCCCGACTGGGGAGACCTGCTCCCACCGAGCCCAGTAAGTTACACCAGTGAACCCATCCATCCATCCATCCATCCATCCAAAAAATGTACTCACTAACCTGACTCTGTCTGTCTGTCTGTCTGTCTGTCTGTCTGTCTGTCTGTGTCCGTCTCCCTCTCAGTTGTCCTGTCCAGCGAGGAGGAGGACATAGAGGACATAGAATGTGGTGTTAAGACATCAAAAGGTTCAGAAGGCTCTAGACCCTTCACGGCGCGTTCGGCCAAACGCAGCTCCCGCTTCTTCTGTGAGCCCGCCCACTCTGACGAGCACTACTGATTGACAGCCTGGACCCCGCCCCCTCTCTCTGACGAGCACTACTGACAGACAGACAGACACCTGTCTGTCACCTCTTTTTTTTCTCCCCCTCTGGCTTGGCCACACCCACTTCTAGCCACGGGACCAATGAGCACTTTGGAGATCTCTGATTGGGCGATGTGAAGCGATGACATCATGTTTTTTTTTTACTAAGATGTAAAACATTTTCATCAATTTTTTTTTTTTCGTTTTAATAATAATAATAATAATAATATAATTATTGGTCTTGTTGACCAAACTAGCCACACCCCCTGGGAACCGGCAGCCAATCAGAACAGCGCACAGCAGTCATATGTTTACACAGCGACAACACTCCCTGCCGTAAAATAAATAATAAATACATACAATGGTGACAAAAGTGACAGCTGTAATGTGCATGCCCGGTAGCTAGGGGGCAGTGTGATGCCTGCGTGTAAAACAGGCGGCAAGCTGTCTCTGCACGGGCGAACACGTGTAGTTGTTACGGACACTTCCCAGGGAAGAGCCTGCATGTCGTTGGAGTCGTGTGAGCGATGGCGTACTGCGTACAGCAGGGGTTTAACAACGTTTTCCAGACCGAGGACCCCTTAGCTGACATAGAGATGAAGCAGGGACCCCCCCACTGCATATTGTATTAACCCATTGAGGCCTGTCTTCTAAATCCTAACGGTTTTCAGAAAAACGCATGTTTCAAAAAAAACGCATGTTTCAAACCTTTTTCAAGTCAAGGACCCCCAAAATTAAATGAATTTGGCCGCGGACCCCCATCTCAAAATATTTTGTTCCAGGGACCCCCCATAAGCAAAGATTTTAGTTAAAATGTTTTGCTTTGAACAATACATATTCAAAGATTTGCACAAATGTTCACGATTTCTCAAAAATAGCAGATCTACAAGCTCATAGCGCGGCACTTGGTGCCGCGCTATGAGCTTGTATATCTGCTATTTTTGAATAGCCCAAAGTGTAAAATAATGCTTTTTAGCTCAAATCAGAAAGTGACACAGATGCTTCTCCCGGTCTTAAAGGTTTAAATTATGTTGGCGATTAAACTTTACCATAGATTCCATAGATAGCTTCATAGACTAGTTTGACAGACACTGTCATCAGTGTTGTGGAAATTGACCCTGAGCTCTCTTACTTGGTCTGCTCTTTTCTCCCTCTACGCCAAACCTCTTCGCCCTTGTAGATCCGCTATTGTCGGCGATTGTTCCCCTCAGAATAGGGATGCTAGGGTTAAGAAACAAACAAAAAAAACAGTTCCTACTATAAGTTCCAATTACACAAAGATTTGCTCTCTATTGTTCTATATTTTGTTTTTGGCAGGGGGGGGGGGGGGGTTGTCGTGTAAATGCGACCTGTTACTTCCTGTCTCCATGCATTCCGATCGGTCAGTATGAACTCTTTGTCCTGGCTGGCTGTTGACTGGTTGGCTGGTTGGTTGGGTGGGTGGCGGTTCTTTTTCCTGCTATGTACAGTTAAAGGGTTTTCCTATGTTTCACTCTTTTTTTTTTTTTGCATCATACAGGTGTACGTTGTACATAGAGGTTTTGTAGAAGCCGGTATCGTCTGCCTGTTCCCGCCGTGTGTTTGCCGTTTGTATCTCCTGATTGGTCCGCACTTGATGGTGTAAATAAACCTCCTGTCACCATGGTAACTTATGTTGTGTTATAGTAATTTATTTGACATAGACATCACAATCACATCGGACGAACCTGATGCATTGTTTAAAGTGAACCAAATGGACCGTTAGGGTCCATTTGGTTCCATTTGTACACTCTCAGAGTTAAATTAACATTGATTTTACAATATGAATTGGGGTCCCAGAGATAGAAATGCCATTGAATGGGGGTCCCTAGCCTAATGCATGTCAAACTGGGGGTCCTTGAAATTAAAATGGTTGAGAATCACTGCTAGAGCCGTACAAATCTTCTCTTATGGGGGTCCCTGGCATATCTTTTCAAATGGGGGTCCGCGGGCTAATAAGTGTCAATTTGGGGGTCCTTGACATGAAAAAGTTTGAGAATCACTGCTGTACAGAATAGAGACCAGGATTACTGCATGTTTTTTTTGTGAGGGTACCTACCCTATAGCCTGGTAAACCCTCCCTCCGGAAATCTCATTTGTATGTCATTTCAGTAGTGAGTCTGGCATGCAGGCCATGTTTTTTTCTGTGGCTGAGAGCTGGGCGGGATTAATTAAAATCCGACCTGAGCCACATTCAGAAGTGTTTTCAGATCTGATTCAAATCTGATTTCTAAAGCTGCGTCTCAGTCTGAACGCAGTAACCTGATCTAAACACCCAAGTCACATATCAAACTGTCCAAAACATCACTTGCAGCGCGACGCTTGGGCCACTGACATCATTACAGAGCGCGAGAATTGATTTTGATTCATGGGAGCGCAAGGAGTGTTATGAAAACAAAACAATAGTTCAGCATAGGTTTTACAGAAGAAATGGCGAGCAGCATTCAGTGGACAGACGGAGAAATTCAACGTCTCCTAGCACTTTGGGGGGGGGGGGGGGATGCCTCAGTAATCGAAACTTGTAGGAATGTACAGGAACAAGGCAATATATGAAGACATATCTCACAGTCACGGCATGGCAGAAAATGGGTTCACAAGGTCCTATCTGCAGTGTCAAAGGAAAATAACGAATTTGAAGAACACATATAAAGAGATAAAAGTCTAGACGCCTATATGTCGTTACCATGGTAACGAAAGCAGATATGTCGATGCAGGGCGGCTTTGGGTTGACGTTGTTTAAATCAGTCTGAACACACAGATCTGTGACAG
The DNA here is from genome assembly GCF_963454915.1 of Gymnoscopelus microlampas. Lineage (NCBI taxonomy): Eukaryota > Metazoa > Chordata > Actinopteri > Myctophiformes > Myctophidae > Gymnoscopelus > Gymnoscopelus microlampas. The sequence continues at coordinate 7,664,190 of NC_139961.1, read as the reverse complement.
ATCAGATCTGGTCACTTGCAAATGCAGTGTGAACAGTCTGCAGTGTGAACCGTCTGCAGTGTGAACAGTCTGCAGTGTGAACAGTCTGCAGTGTGACCAGTCTGCAGTGTGAACCGTCTGCAGTGTGGACAGTCTGCAGTGTGAACAGTCTGCAGTGTGAACAGTCTGCAGTGTGAACAGTCTGCAGTGTGGACAGTCTGCAGTGTGAACAGTCTGCAGTGTGAACAGTCTGCAGTGTGACCAGTCTGCAGTGTGAACCGTCTGCAGTGTGGACAGTCTGCAGTGTGAACAGTCTGCAGTGTGAACAGTCTGCAGTGTGAACAGTCTGCAGTGTGGACAGTCTGCAGTGTGAACAGTCTGCAGTGTGAACAGTCTGCAGTGTGAACAGTCTGCAGTGTGGACAGTCTGCAGTGTGAACAGTCTGCAGTGTGAACAGTCTGCAGTGTGGACAGTCTGCAGTGTGAACCGTCGGGCCAAAAGATCAGATTTGAGAAATAAATGGGATTTGACTGGATGTGACTGCAGTCTAAATGGGGCCTTAATGCGGCCCACAGGTTAATATCGGAATACTGATATGTTGATTTCAGCTGTTAGTTTAATTGATTTTTTAATGTCCAATGTATTTAAGTTAACATAAGTATAACTAAATGCATTTGAAATTAAATAAAATGTTTACTTTTCAGGATTCCAATTCAAACGTAGCAAAAAATAGCAGATCTACAAGCTCAAAGCGCATCGCGATGCCTGCATGTATTGAACTAGCCCTTGAATGTCTGTGATCTTACACACATTTCATGTATTCCAAATACACAGTCATTGATCAGTCTGGACGACACGCTGTATAGTGCAGGATCTGCGCGGCCGTAAAAGTGCTCTAAACGAAAACGTGTGTTCAGTGAAATATCTCCACTTTTCCACGAGCTGCACACGGATGGCTTTCTGTACGGGCGAGGTGCCCGACTTGAGTGCAGGACTGAATATATACTTATACAATATATATATATAGTAAATTCGGTCCTTCACTCAAGTCGGGCACCTCGCCCGTACAGAAAGTCGTCCGTGTGCAGCTAGTAGAAAAGTGGAGATATTTCACTGAACACACGTTTTTTGGCAGAACTTTCAAATGGATATGAATAGCTAGGCAGATACCAGGAATAATCGTTCACTTCCGGATAAAAGCACCAAAATTGGTACACATACTCCTTGGGTAGTACTGTTTTGATAAAACCCGTTAGCCACCTGAAAATTCAAGATGGCGACCATTTTTCAAGATGGCCGCCATTGAATATACAGTAATATTACATTTCCCAACAAAATCCCATAGATACAAGCGCCAAAATTGGCAAACATACTCCTTGGGTATTGCTCTTTTGATAAAAACCAAAGATTTTAAGATGGTGGCCATTTTTCAAGATGGCCACCATTGAATATACAGTAATTCGCAGTAATTTCACAATAAAATGTCATAGATATGCACCAAAATTGGCACACACACTCTTTGGGTATTGCTCTTTTGATGAAACCTGTTACCCATGTAAAAATTCAAGATGGCAGCCATTTTTCAAGATGGCCACCATTGTACAGTAGGCTATATACAGTCAAATCACATTTAGAAGTAAAATAGCTTAGAAGCAAGCACCAAAATTGGCTCATATACCATTCTTTTAACAACATATTAGCAGCCACCTAAAAATTCAAGATGGTGGCCCTTTTTCAAGATGCCATTTAATATACAGTATTGCTACATTTTGCAATAAAATCACATAGATTAGCGCTGAGAGACAAGCGGATCTTGCAAGTGTAGATTACAAGTAGTAATAGCGCCCTGGGATCACCCTTTGTCTAGTCTCTACCCTTCGACCTGTTTGGCTTGGGTAACCCTGCCAGGAGTACAAGACTCCTGCCGACATAGTTCTAGGGGTCATGGACACATGCAAACTGCCCCACCACGTGCTCCTTCAGCGCTGATCGGGTTGGAGGAATGGCTTCATATGGTCTCTGCTTCCGAGCAAACATGTCCAACCTTGCATCATCAACACCTTCAGCTGCGCTTGATCTGTCATACATCATGAGCGAACTTTCTCTCCTCCATCCTGATACTCCTGGACCTGTCTGCAGCGTTCGACACAGTGAACCATCAGATCCTCCTCTCCACCCTTAAGGGGATGGGTGTCTCAGGCTCTGCACTCTCCCTGTTTGCATCCTACCTGACGGGTCGCTCCTACCAGGTGATGCTGAGAGGGTCTGTATCAGAACCACACAGACTCACTACTGGGGTTTCCCAAGGATCGGTTCTGGGTCCTCTTCTTTTCTCTCTCTACACTACAACTCTTGGTGCTGTCATCCACTCCCATGGCTTTTCCTACCAGTACCACTGCTATGCCGATGACACCCAGCTGATCCTCTCATTCCCCCCCTCTGACACACAAGTGGAGGCACGCATTGCTGCTTGTCTGGCTGACATCTCGGAGTGGATGTCGACGCACCACCTGAAGCTCAACCTGGACAAGACCGAGCTGATGTTCCTCCCGGGCATTGATAATGCTGTGGTGACGTCAACTCGGACTGCGAAGAGTCTGGGTGTGACCCTGGACGATCAACTGTCGTTCTCGGCAAACATCGCATCAGTGACACGGTCCTGCAGATTCCTCCTCTACAACATCAGGAGGATTCGCCCCTTCCTCACGGAGAAGGCAGCCCAGGTGCTCATCCAGGCTCTTGTCATCTCCCGCCTGGACTACTGCAACTCGCTCCTGGCTGGTGCTCCGGCATCTGCCATCAGACCTCTGGAGCTTGTTCAGAAAGCTGCAGCTCGTCTGGTGTTCAACCGCCCCAAGTTCTCCCACACAACTATCCTTCTCCGTTCTCTACACTGGCTCCCCGTAGCAGCTCGGATCCAGTTTAAAACCCTGGTGCTAGCCTATAGGGCAGTGAAAGGAACAGCTCCTTCTTACCTCCGGGCTATGGTCGATGCCTACACCCCTACCCGACCACTTCGGTCTGCCACCTCGGGGCGACTGATTGCCTCGTCACTCAAGGGTCCTTCTGGTCGATCGACACGGTCACGACTTTTTTCTGTTCTGGCCCCACAGTGGTGGAATGAACTTCCCACTGATGTCAGGACAGCAGAGTCACTGCCCATCTTTCGCCGCAGGCTGAAAACACTACCCTTCCTCTTTGTCTTGTACAAGAAAATGCTACACATAATAGACTTATAACATAGCATGATCCCCTAATTTAGCAGAAGATTAGGATTCCGGGGCTGATATATGGTACAAGGAAGCCAGTGAAGTCAGTCCATGGGTCCAGATTCAGATTCTACATAGTGAAAAATGTATGATTTGACACCAAGATTACTCAAATAGGACATATTAAGGTGATTTTATTCAGAAATGCATTATTAGTGTATATTCAATGGCGGCCACCTTGCAAAATGGCCGCCATCTTGAATTTTTAGGTGGCTGCTAAAATATTATTAAAAGAATGGTATATGAGCCAATTTTGGTGCTTGCTTCTAAGCTATTTTACTTCTAAATGTGATTTGACTGTATATAGCCTACTGTACAATGGTGGCCATCTTGAAAAATGGCTGCCATCTTGAATTTTTACATGGGTAACAGGTGTCATCAAAAGAGCAATACCCAAAGAGTGTGTGTGCCAATTTTGGTGCATATCTATGACATTTTATTGTGAAATTACTGCGAATTACTGTATATTCAATGGTGGCCATCTTGAAAAATGGCCACCATCTTAAAATCTTTGGTTTTTATCAAAAGAGCAATACCCAAGGAGTATGTTTGCCAATTTTGGCACTTGTATCTATGGGATTTTGTTGGGAAATGTAATATTACTGTATATTCAATGGCGGCCATCTTGAAAAATGGCCGCCATCTTGAATTTTCAGGTGGCTAACGGGTTTTATCAAAACAGTACTACCCAAGGAGTATGTGTACCAATTTTGGCGCTTTTATCCGGAAGTGAACGATTCGCCTGTTTTTCGCCTGTTATCTGCCTAGCCAAAACTATAGAAGACAATATCTGACTCCAAGTCTTAGGAATTAATTATTGGGTGAGTACAGACGAAGTTTAGAGCACTTTTACGCCCGCGCAGATCGTGACTACACACACACACACACACACACACACACACACACACACACACACACACACACACACACACACACTTGAGATAGGCAGTGGAATCAGTCTGATTCGACTGCCTATCTCTGTCGAATTATGCAAAATAGATGTTATGCAATAGAGGAACATTCCATTTGGGCTGTAGGGGTGCTTAATGTCTGATGTAACGTATACTTGCTTGGTTTCTCCCAGTAGATGATGATGTATAGCAAACTATTAGTTAATTAATATAACAAATTGGGTCAATCTCGACTGATTAGTCGACTATTCGAATAATCAACACACACAGTTAGATTGGAGAGGTGTCGTGACGTCCAGTTAACCCTGACCCTGTTGCAGGGTATATACCGTTTGGTAGGACACTGCAGTTTCTTATTCAACTTTATCTTATGCTTATCCAACAAAGGTGCAAACGTGTGGCATTAATAACACAACGGGGTCGTGAGTTTCACCACTCACGATGGAGTGAAGTTGATCTTGTATTCATATCCTGCTGTTAGTAGTGGTGGAAAAAGTACTCTTTTACTTTTACTTAGTAAAAGGCCTGTGTTCAAAAAAATATTACTTGAGTAAAAGTACAAAAGTATTGGCATCAACATATACTTAAAGTATCAAAAGTAGAAGTACTAAAATGTTTGAAAATAGCAGATCTACAAGCTCACACCGCGCCACGATGCACCGCGTTGTGAGCTTATAGATCGGCTATTTTCAAATAGCCTATGTATAAAATGGGGCTAATGCTGCATGCATGTTTTATAATATTAAGAAGATAACATTCTAAATTTTAAAGATACTTTAAAAGAAAGCACTGTCCTCTATACACTTGTGGAGCTGTGTGTGTGTGTGTGTGTGTGTGTGTGTGTGTGTGTGTGTGTGTGTGTGTGTGTGTGTGTGTGTGTGTGTGTGTGTGTGTGTGTGTGTGTGTGTGTGTGTGTGTGTGTGTGTGTGTGTGTGTGTGTGTGTGTGTGTGTGTGTGTGTGTGTCACCATCTTTCCTGCTTTCTTCACTGTCCTCTGGTCATAGAGAGGTTAAAGGGCAGGGCGGGGGTGGGTGGGCAGGCAAGGATGTACTTCAGTGTGTATGTATGACAACCCGCACCCGCCCCGCCCGTCAATAATCAGATCCGTAGACCGACCCGTCACCCGTGATTTTATAGAAAATATAAACCAGACCCGCTTCAGTAAATTTTGAATTCCGGACTTTTACTTGTAACAGAGTATTTCTATAGTGCAGTATTGATACTTTTACTTAAAGGTAGGGTAAGTAATTCTCTTTGGTTAAAACAAGTGTTAAATAGTCCTATTAGTACTCATTGCTATAGAGCATTTGTTCAGTTAAGGTAACTTCTCCGAGAAGTTATTTACAATGAATGCACAACAAAACCTTAAGTTGTGTTTCATAAAAAAACAAATACTGTATGAGTTTTACCATTTGATTTGTAAGACAACATGGATGGACAGACAGACAGACAGACAGACAGACAGACAGACAGACAGACAGACAGTGATCCCTGTTCAAAGTAGTTTAATTTTAAGACCAGGTGATTTTATATTTATCCTTTATTTATGCAGGGGGACCTTATCATGTATGATTACCTTATTCAAGATTGTTGGAAAGTTGTTGCTGTTGTTTTTTTGCATTCATTCCGCTGTCCTTGCCGTACCTCTTGTCTGTGTGATGTGAAAACAAAACAAAAATGACTTTACTGTGTATTTACTCCTTTGTGTCCTGCTCTCTCCAGCTCCTCAGAGAAGAAGGGAGCGTCAGACGGGTCCGCTCAGTCATCTGAAGTCTCCTCCAAAGGTCCCCTGTCTGCGGTCACAAAGGAGCTGATAGAGGCCAGCACAGAGCCAGCGCAGACCAGCGGAGCAACGGGTCAAAAACAGGGAGAGAAGAACAAAAAGCAGAGGACACAAAAGAGAGAGCGGGTATGTTATGACGTTAGCTGAAGAATGCGCTGTTTAAAACACTTAAAACCTATGTACATGGATTAAAGTTCTCAGTCGCCACGACTATCATATGTCACTCACCGAAAATAGGCCTTTTACAAGCTTACAACGCGTCTGCCATGCACTGTAAGCTTGTAGATTTTCGGTTATTAGTTATTTTAAGATTAAAGACTATTTGAAGTGGTCAAACTAGCGATAGAATACATGTTCAATCTTCCAGAAAACCCTAATGATCTGGTTTATTTCATAAAATTAAATGTTAAAACCTCAATCTCCATTTTCTTCAACTGGCTGGCTGTATGGCCACCAAAACATAATTATTCTACATATTTTGCTTATTTATGAAACGCAGCCCTAGTGTGTGTGTGGGTGGCTCCCTCCACGCTGTTGGCCTCAGTCGTGAGATAAAAATGTCCATGTAATCCATGTATACCTGTATACTTAGTTGACTGGAGTCCTCCAAGGCTCTATACTAGGACTACTAGTACTTCCCTCGACACAAAGCTCTTCGCCGATTACACCTTGTGAGCTTATAGGGACGCTGGGGTTCAAGTGGTTAAACACTGGCTTTGTTAACATGGGGGACGTTTTGACTTGGAATAGCATCACTCTGAAGGTTATAGTCTGTTGATAAAATCAACTCTCAGTATGGGCAGTCCAAGCATAGGTTCTGGATTCTGTGTTTGCTTTGAATTGTCTTTCATTATAATTTAAATCTTTAATAGAACGCTGCACTTTTTTTTTTAGATGTCAGTCAAGAAAATCTAATAATTTATTGTGCAACAAATTCTGCAGCGAAGATCCGAACCTTTGCCGTTTTTGTTTGTTTTCCTACAAACCAAGCCACTGGGAAAGAGGATAGAGGAGAGAGAGAGAGAGGAGAGAGAGAGAGAGAGAGAGAGAGAGAGAGAGAGAGAGAGAGAGAGAGAGAGAGAGAGAGAGAGAGAGAGAGAGAGAGAGAGAGAGAGAGAGAGAGAGAGAGAGAGAGAGAGAGAGAGAGAGAGAGAGAGAGACCTCCCTCCCTGCACAATTTTCCAGACTCATCTTTGTCGGGTGTCGGTGGAGTCATCTTGTAGTGGTCCCTGGCACCAAACATTTTCAGATGTATTTCTCTCCATGCTGCCTGCCATGCTGCATGGCAATTTGCATATCGTCAAAACAAGATCCAGCGAACAATGCAGATGCCACGCGGCTCCTCACACCGCCCTCTCTCTCTCTCACCTGGACGCCACGTGGCCAACAGATGTGTGCTATTTGTGGAACCACAGCTCAGCAGTCAAACACAACGGCTCCTGACAAACTCCACTCCAAGCTCAGATCATCCAAGCTTGCACCTCGCCATGTGCAGCATGGATAGAACAGTGGTTCCCAACCTTTTCATGCCGCGACCCCCCCCCCCAAAATAATCATATATTTGAACTCGAGACCCCCCCACACACACCTTGATAAGCACTTGGAATGTGGGAGTTGAGGCATTAAAACATTTCGTTTGACTCAGTTCCACAGATAAATATTGTGAAAATAGCAGATCTACAAGCTCTCAACGCCTCGCAATGCGAGCCATTCATATCCCCCTCAGAGATTACTACAAATATTGATATACATTATTTTAAGCCTGGAACCAAGCCGTCCAGGCTCCTGGTGAATCATGACCATAAAACATTTCATTCTGTGTCAAAAAAATATTTGAATACCGCAAAAAAGGGTATTTATTAAATATAGTATATAATAATAATAATTAAATATTAAATAATGTTTTGACACATAGTAAAATATTTTATGATCATGATTCACCAGGAGCCTGGACGGCTTGGTTCCAGGTTTAGTTTGCCCGGTAGGACGTAGCGCGTGGAAGGAACACGTTATTCCAACCAGTTCCTTTCCCCTCCATCAGGCGCCCCGGCTGACCAGGGGGAGGCAGTATAGAGACCAGGATTACTGCATGTTTTTCTGCAAAAAACATGCAGTAACCCTGGTCTCTATACTGCCTCTTTACAAGCCCTACAAGGGGACATGGGGAGAACATGCAAACTCCACAGAGAGAGGCCCTTTCACCAACCCCACCTAGGGTATGGGCACTGATGACGCGGAGGAAAGAGCACGATTCCCACGATTTTGTAACCCACATTTTTTCACCCAGTGCCAATTGCCTATGTAATCTTGGGCACTACCTACCCTCTGCCAGCCTAGGGAGAGCCAAAGCTGAAGCTCATGCCTCCTTCAATGCATGAGGAGCAAGCAGGCCGCTTCTTATCACCCGACAGGGGGGAGTTTCCCTGGTTGGACATAGCGCGTGGAAGGAACACGTTATTCCAACCAGTTCCCTTCTCCTCCATCAGGCGCCCCGGCTGACCAGGGGGAGGCAGTATAGTGACCAGGATTACTACATGTTTTTGTGAGGGTATTAACTACCCTAGGAGACACGGGGAGAACATGCAAACTCCACACAGAGTGGGCCCTTTCACCAACCCCACCTAGGGTATGGGCGCCGATGACGTGGAGGAGAGAACACGCCCCCAGCGCCCACAGCGTCCCTGGCGGGAATCGAACCCAGGACCTTCTAGCTGTGAGGCGACAGCGCTACCGACTGCGCCACCGTGCCCCCAAAGTATACTATTTTAATTTGATTGATTGATTGATTGAACTCGTTATTAGTCAGAAATGTAAACAGCACATGGTACAGTCAGACATTAAGGCTAAACAGGATAACACAAAGGAAAAGTCCTGGGGACTTGTTTCATGTGAATTAATTTCCATTGATCCAAGCCAGAACGCAATCGACTGATTGAACGTCATTGAAGCTGCAGAGCTTGTATGAGGAAGAATTTCACCCATGATTCTACATGTAACCGTGTGACGCGACAATAAAGCTGAATCTAAATCTGGTTACAGATCATATATCATCAGCAAATCTGTGAAAATGGGACATAATCCAATGTTTTGTTTCCCCCCAGTGGGAGCATCTATAAAACAAGAAGGCATAAAGCTTACAGGGACCCCATGGGGAGTACCTACTAGCCCTCATGTGATATTAATAGCTTAACAACTGCCGTTTTCCCAAGACGACAGAAAGTGAGAAACCGTGTAAACCAATTTAATACATACATTTTCCTCAGAGATCTGAGTTAAAGGTGATACGTTTTTTTTATCATCTGAAAACAGCAATTAAATCGCGATAAAGGTACTGTTTTCAGCATTCCTGTTGAGCCTAAAAAAGGCTTTAGTAGTTGTAGTTTAGTAGTTGCTTTTTAAGTGTTAAATTGCCCTATATTCTGATAGTAATCATTGAAATAGAGTGTTTGTTCAGTAACTGCTGCTCCCAAGACAGCCTGAGCGTCAGAGGACAAAATAGCCGATCTACAAGATCACAACGCGTCGCATCGAGCTTGTAGATCAGCTATTTTCAAAGAAATCTGGGGGGAAAAGTGAAACATTTGAAATATTTCTTAAACATTTCCACAACAAAAATCTGGTATTGGGGTCCCTGGCACAACATGTTTCAGATGGGGGATACGCGGACAATTACATATTCATTTAGGGGGTTCCTTGACATGAAAATGTGTGAGAACCACTGGTTTAAACAACATTAGGAAACAAGCCCAAATGAGCAAACACTTTAGGCCACACTGACCTCCTCACTGTGCTGTGAGAAGATGCTGCAGAGAGGTCAGTCAGTTGTCCTGTACTGTATACCAGTTAGTTCTCAAACTTTCTCTTGCCAAGGACCCCCAAAATCATATATATATAAATGATTGTGGCTGCGGACCTCCACCTGAAAATGTTTTTTTGACAGGGAGACCCCCAGAAGAGACGATTTGTGTTTTAAACAAATCTAAATTGTTCAATATTTTTTAAACACTTTCTAGATGTTTCAATTTCTTGTTTAACCCATTGAGACCTGGAACGCGTCTGTGTAACTTTTTGATTTGAGCTAAAAAAGCATTATTTTACACTTTAGCTATTCAAAAATAGCAGATATACAAGCTCATAGCGCGGCACCGAGTGCCGCGCTACGAGCTTGTAGATCTGCTATTTTTGAGAAATCGTGCAAATGTGTGCAAATCTTGGAATATATATTGTTTTAAAGCAAACATTTTTAACTCAAATCTTTGCTTCTGGGGGGTCCCTGGAACAAAATATTTTGAGATGGGGGTTGGCGGCCAAATACATATCATTTTGAGCACCACTGATATAGTGGTATATAGGTTTTTCAGAAAACTGTTAGGATTTAGAAGACATTATTAAGAATCGGCCTCATGTCTTAATGAGTTAAATAGCAGATGTAGGCCTACGAGCTCGCTGTCAGCTTGTACATATCTGCTAGTTTTTGAATAGCCAAATGGATAAAGTGCTTAAAATGATTTGTGATGCTGCATTGGCTACTTTAGCTGTGGACCCCCTGGACCCTCCCCTTCCCACAAGGACTGTGAGAAGCACTGCTGTGTGTACAGTGTCTTTGGCAAGGACACCTCTTTAGTCTGACGTCTAGTGTCTCAGGGAAGTCGCTTAGGAATGGAAGATTACAAAAGGTGACAGAAATTGCCAATTATCTGCTACTGCGAGCTGACAGAGAGCCCTCAGGACACACTGGGAGAGAGAGAGAGAGAGAGAGAGAGAGAGAGAGAGAGAGAGAGAGAGAGAGAGAGAGAGAGAGAGAGAGAGAGAGAGAGAGAGAGAGAGAGAGAGAGAGAGAGAGAGAGAGAGAGAGAGAGAGAGAGAGAGAGAGAGAGACCAGTTGATGTTTTTGTCGGGGCATAAACCACCTATCTCCGTAATTCAACTTTTTATGTTTTAGTTGTTTTTTTTGTTAATGCCCTACTTCCTTATATAAGAGTGTCACACAGACTCAGTGAAAATAGCTGATCTACAAGCTCACAATGTGTCGTAGATGAGCTATTTTCATTATCTTATTTAAATGTATTAATAATAAATAAATACATAAAGGAATGTTTTTTTGGACATGCAAGGTTTCTGCCAGACAGCGACGATATGAAGATAAAGCTATTCTTAACTATTTCCTCCTCCTCCTCTGTGTGTGTGTGTGTGTGTGTGTGTGTGTGTGTGTGTGGTGTGTGTGGTGTGTGTGGTGTGTGTGTGTGTGTGTGTGTGTGTGTGTGTGTGTGTGTGTGTGTGTGTGTGTGTGTGTGTGTGTGTGTGTGTCGGTGTTCTGCTGTGGAGAACATTTCTGTGCTGTCCTTGTGACAATGTGTCATGTGTGAAAACACAGGCTAGTTGCCACTCCATGAACCGCCAAGTTGCCTTTTTTTTTTACCAACATGAGTAAAACCATTTACTGTCTTTGTTCTGGCTAATTAGTGTTCATTTTGACAGCACATTTAGATGTAGTTTTAGTCACCGTCTTTTGAATAAAATTCCATTTAGTTTTAGTCATATTATAGTCATCTGAAATGTTTTACTTTTAGTCTAGTTTTAGTCGACTCAATATCATAAGATTAAGGTCGACTAAATCTATAGTTGATTTAGTCGACTAAAATGTATTGTGGCGGTGCCTTGATGTCGTCGTATTGCCTGATTTTACACTTGCTTGTCTGCTGAAAATAGCAGATATACAACTACAAGCTACAAGCAACTACAAGCTCACAACGCGTCGCAGCGCGACACATTGTGAGCTTGTAGATCGGCTATTTTCAGAGCGCAACTAAAATGACTTAGTTCTACTGGATCTCTTCTCCACTCGTCTCTCACTAACATTGTATAGTTTTACAGGTCATAGTTTTAGTCCACAAAATCAATATAGCAATTTACAATTTGCAATTTAAGCATTTAGCAGACATTCGTATCCAAAGTGACTTAAAATAAGCAACGTAAAAACATATATGAAATGCATAGAGACAGTGAAGTGCCTCAGTAAACTAGGATCACAGGTAAACCAAGAACCTAGCATTCCGCATATACTCTAAACAATTACTATCAAAATAATAATCTGTATTCCAGGTAAACAACGAACCTAGCATCTGTCTGAATAACCTGCTATATCTACATTAGGGTGGTTAGCAGATCAACAAGCTCACAAAAGCTTTGCATCGTGACATGTTTTGAGTTCTTTGATTTGATTTATTTGTGGCACTTTGAAAAAATATGTATCGGGCAAATTAATCGCATGGAAAAAAGGAACGCTCCTGATGTATGAGGACCTTTATATGGTCTGCTTTTTGGCTAAATTCCTGACAACGTTATTTGATGTTTTCTATGTGTGTGGGCTTAGGTAGCATCCTGTCACAGTGTGTCAGCACTGTACTGTACTGTGTGTGTGTGTGCGTGTATCCGTTTTCTGACTCTGCGTGTGCGCGCGTGTGTGTGTGTGCGCGCGCGCGCGCGTGCGTGAGTGTGCGCGTGTGTGTGTGTGCGTGTGCGTGAGTCGGTGCATGCCCAACAGGCTTGCAAAGGAAGACACTTCTATTTTTACTCTGTCAGCTGCCTGCCTATACACAGTACAACCAATCCAGAGTGTTTGTAGAGGTCTGACATCACAGCCACTAGAGGCCACTATCCCCCAGTAGGTTTTTTTATCCATTGAAAATACCATAGGGTCTCAATAGCGTCTCTCCTCCGTGTCATCAGTGCCCATACCCTAGGTGGGGTTGGCGAAAGGGCCTTTCTGTGTGGAGTTTGCATGTTCTCCACTGTGTGCGATAGGGTAGGAGGGTAGGTTCCCTCACAAAAACATGCAGTAATCCTGGTCTCTATACTGCCTCTTCCTGGTCAGCCGGGGCGCTAGCCTGGTTCCAGACAAATCTGCCATTGCAAAAAAAAATTGCCCTTGGCAGATTAGGTCTGGCCCCTCTCAATAGAGATTTTATTTCTCTCCCTCCGAAGTTGTGAGGGACCAATCAGAGCCCAGTATGCAAATATGGGGCAGGTTTATCACCAGAGGCATTTTTTTTATTTGCCCCTCGGAAATGCAGGTTCCACACAGAGATTCCAGACTAATATCTACGCAGTGATATTAGTCTGGCCATGCCAGGCTACCGGGGCGCCTGATGGAGGAGAAAGGAACTGGTTGGAATAACGTGTTCCTTCCACACGCTACGTCCTAAACTCCCCCCCTGTCAGGTGATAAGAAGCCGCCTGCTCACTCCTCATGCATTGAAGGAAGCATGAGCTCAGTTCGGGGCTCCTCTCAGGCTGGCAGAGGGAGAGTAGCGCCCAGGATTACAAGCTTAGGCATTGGCACTGGGTGAAAAATGGGTTACAAAATCGTGGGATCAAAATTATAATTAAAAAAAAAAAATTGTGCCTACAAAATGAAGGATGAAGGATTCGTACTATCAGGCGTTTCATCATGTTCATTCAGGAGGTGTAGTTCCAGACTCGATATACAGACGTTGTGGTCAGGAATAGTTGTCTGGCTACACGAGACTAGGTGTACTGTATAGACCAGTGGTTCTCAAAGTGGGGTCCGGGGACCCCCAGGGGTCCTTCAGGGAGTTCCAGGGGGTACCCAGCTAAATGGTAGTTAGGAACCAAATGGACCCTTATGGGTCTGTAACTCAGAGAGTGTACAAATCCATTTGGTTCCATTTGTACACTCTCAGAGTTAAATTAACATAGATTTTTACAATATAAATTGGGGTCCCAGAGATAGAAATGCCATTAAATGGGGGTCCGTAGCCTAATGCATGTCAAACTGGGCGTCCTTGAAATTAAAATGGTTGAGAATCACTGCTAGAGCCATAAAAATCACACCTGTGTGAAGGTAGCGGCGCCTTTGATACATTTTGTCATAGATATGTGTTTCAATATTAATATCTAATATATAATATCAATATTAGTTTATACCCCAGTTAATAAGAATACAGAGGACGAACATAAGGATGGACATACACCTGGACATAGACACGGACATACGTACACGCAGAGGAATACTAGAGAAACAATATTAGATCTCTGTAAATTTATTTCAAGGCTTCCAGTGGCACTAAATAGTGCCATTGGAAGCGAATCACCAAATGCATTCCAAGGTAAGTGGCAAAAACTGATCTGTCATAGCTGATAGAGTGGGTACCTAAAAAATAAACTTTGTGTGTCCGTGTGTATACATGTGGTACCAGAAAGATATGTTACGAGGTTCTGACCAATCAGAACCTCGACGGGCCTGACCAATCAGAACGTTGACGGACCTGACCAATCAGAACCTCGACGGGCCTGACCAATCAGAACGTTGACGGACCTGACCAATCAGAACCTTGCCGGGCCTGACCAATCAGAACTTGACGGACCTGACCAATCAGAACCTCGACGGGCCTGACCAATCAGAACGTTGACGGACCTGACCAATCAGAACCTTGGCGGGCCTGACCAATCAGAACGTTGACGGACCTGACCAATCAGAGCCTTGGCGAGCCTGACCAATCAGAACGTTGACGCAAAAGCCAGGTATAGAGGGCTAATATCCGCTCTATACCTAAAGGTATAGAGCGGCTAGCGCCGCTAAAAATCTTCTGTTATGGGGGTCCTTGGCATATCTTTTCAAATGGGGGTCCGCGGGCTAATAAGTGTCAATTTGGGGGTCCTTGACATGACAAAGTTTGAGAACCACTGGTATAGACAGTACGTACATTGCATAATATATTCTCAGGTATATAGACGCTAATTTACAGTGTTTATACTCAGTAATTCTTCATACAGAGGAGTCAGATCAGGTATTTGGTACTTGCAGTCCATATACTCAGTACCTCTTTATCCATAGGACTAGGAGTCAGGTATAAAAGGTACTTACATTACATATGTTCAGTGGTGGAATGTAACTAAGTACATTTACTTAAGTACTGTACTTAAGTAACATTTTGAGGTATTTGTAGTTTACTTGAGTATTAGCAATTTCCAATACTTTTACTTCTACTCCACTACATCTCAGAGGCCAATATTGTACATTTACTCCACTACAATTATTTGAAAACTTTAGTTACTAGTTACTTTGCAGATATCAATTATTACATTATAAAACATACATTATCCACTTTAGCCCTATTGTATACATAGGCTATTTGAAAATAGCCGATCTACAAGCTCACAACGCGTCGCATCGCGACGCGTTGTGAGCTTGTAGATCTGCTATTTTCAAACATTTTAGTACTTTTACTTTTGGTACTTTAAGTACATTTTGATACCAATACTTTTGTACTTTTACTCAAGTAAATTTTGAATTCCGGACTTTTACTTGTAACGGAGTACTTCTGCATTGCAGTATTGATACTTTTACTTAAGTAAAACATTTGAGTACTTTTTCACCACTACATATGGTCAGTAGCCTATAACTCTTCATACATAGGAGACAGGTGTGTACAGTACTTACATTGCATATCGTCTCTGTCGGGTGGAAACCTCCAAAACTGTTACTTTTCACGATACAAATTCCAAAATGACAAAAGTAGCAGATCTACAAGCTCGGAACGTGGCGCGAAGCGACACGTTTCGAGCTTGTAGATCATCTGCCATCAGACCTCTGGAGCTTGTTCAGAAAGCTGCGGCTCGTCTGGTGTTCAACCGCCCCAAGTTCTCTCACACAACTATCCTTCTCCGTTCTCTACACTGGCTCCCCGTAGCGGCTCGCATTCAGTTTAAAACCCTGGTGCTAGCCTATAGGGCAGTGAAAGGAACAGCTCCTTCTTACCTCCGGGTTTTGGTCAATGCCCACACCCCTGCCCGACCACTCCGGTCTGCCACCTCGGGGCGACTGACTCCCTCCCCACTCAACGGTCCTTCTGGTCGATCGACACGGTCACGACTTTTTTCTGTTCTGGCCCCACAGTGGTGGAATGAACTTCCCACTGATGTCAGGACAGCAGAGTCACTGCCCATCTTTCGCCGCAGGCTGAAAACCCACCTCTTCAGGAAACACTACCCTTCCTCTTTGCCTGGCCTACTTGTTGTTAACTAGTTGTAGGAACTATTGTTGTATTGTTGTATTGGATCTATTAGCTCGTGCTCATTTGATTTGGCTATTTTATCTCACGTGTTTATGTAAGTTTAAGTAGATAGCTGATATATTGCACTTTTACCTTAGCGCTAGGTATACTCTTGGTTGCTTGTTTTTACAGGAAATGCACTTAAGACCTCTGGTGATTAGTAGTTTCGTTCCCTACCTATGTTGAATGCACTTATTGTAAGTCGCTTTGGATAAAAGCGTCTGCTAAATGACTGTAATGTAATGTAATGTAATGTAGATCTGCTACTTTGGATGTTTTTGTGTGTAACTGTAGCATGATCAAGCAGGGCCGATAATTTACGAAAAAACACAAAAGGTTGTTGGTTATCGATGTTGTCGGGCAAAAGGTTTCTCCCCGGCAACATGGATAAACTCAGTACTTCTTCATAGAGAGGAGTCAGGTCAGGTTTAGGACACCTCTAAGCAAAAGCTCTCGGGTTTTGTGCGTCGCGAGAGAGAGAGGGAGGGAGGGAGGGAGGGAGGGAGGGAGGGAGGGACGGACGGAGAGACAGACGGAGAGACAGACGGAGAGAGAGAGAGACACACAGACACACACACACACACACACACAGACAGACAGAGAGTCAGAGAAAATATCCCAAATTGCGTTATTGTTACAAAGGATATCTGCTCTAATGCTTGCAGCACGTGTCTGTCTGTCTGTCATAAATCCATCCATCCATCTAGACCAGTCTTTCTCAAAGTGGGGTCCGGGGACCCCCAGGGGTCCTTGGGGGGGGGGGGGGGGGGGGGGGGGGGGGTTCTAAGGGGTCCCTGCAGCAAAAAGCAGTTTAACCACCCTAACTCGATATGGGCTATTTGAAAACAGCAGATCTACAAGCTCTCAACGGGGTTTGAGAGCTTGTACATCGGCTACATTTTCTGAAAATCTTGAGAAAATGTGAACAATAACACAGATCTTATATTGTACAGAATATGTTGGGGACAGCGGCCCACAACACATACATTTGGGGGTCCTTTGACGTGAAAAGGTTTGAGAACGCACTCATATAGACAGCTTTATACTGTAGCTTTAGACCAGAGGTCTTCAACAGGGGGTCCGGAACCCCTAGGGGGTCCTCAGAGTTACTACAGGGGGTCCGCCAAATCTTTGTTTGATTTTTACATTAACCACTTCAACCAAGCATCCCTATTCTGAGGAGAACTTTAGCCAAAAATAGCAGATCTACAAGCACACAACGCCTCGCACTGCGAGGCGTTGTGCGCTTGTAGATCTGCTATTTTCGGCAAAGTGGTTCGGTATAGGGGGCAAAAAAGAGTTAAAGTACAGAAAGTACAGAGTGAAAGGTCAGGTTTACTAAGTATTGTTTTTAGAGCATGGTTAAATGTCTGGAAATATACACAATAACATCCATCCAACATGATAGTGCTGTGAAACAACATGATAGTGCTGTGAAACAAGTCTATGAAGCTGCCTATGAAATCTATGAAAATAAAAAATACTTTATACAATATATAATGGCGGTCCCTGCTTTCTCTCTCTCTCAGCCAAGGGGTCCTTGGCCTGAAAACGTTGAAGACCCCTGCTTTAGACAGATATAGGCCTAACTTTAGCTTGCCAGTAACCTCTACGAAGTAGGCAATGTAGGCAACAATCTTCTCATCTAACTTTGGGAGCGTGCTCTCTTGGGGGGAAATGACAAACGTGGGGGGATGCGTCTGTATTACAGTAAATAAACTGTCTTTTGATGATATCCTTGGAGTCGTCTCCCCTTGCTCCGTACAGTATGTGTGCTAAACATCCAGCATCAGGGATCATTAGGCCTGTGGACCACAGAGAAAACGATACTACGCGATACGGGCGGGATCCTAAAAAAAAAGTCTTTTTCCAGGGAGCTCTAGTGTTTCACATGCTCTCACGCGTCCTTTTGGATACTGATCGCTGCAACAAATCAAAAAAAGTTTAGCAGAGGGTGTGTGTATAGGGCTACTGTACGCACGTGTGGTGTGCATGTGTGTATTCTTAGCGGTTTGTAATCTTGAAAGGAGGCAACCTTGCTTGGGAGTCTAAGGCAGTGCTTTCCCAAACGTAAACGCAGTGATGGGAAAAAAGTACTCATATGTCTTTACTTAAGACCTGAGGCCGATAAAGAAAATGTTTTCTAAATCCTAACGCTTTGAAAAAAAATATATATATTCAAAGATTTGCACAAAAGTTCATGATTTTACAAAAATAGCAGATCTACAAGCTCATAGCGCGGCACCGAGTGCCGCGCTATGAGCTTGTATATCTGCTATTTTTGAATAGCCAAAGAAATCTAAAGTGACACAGATGCGTTCCAGGTATTAATGGGTTAAGTAAAAGCATCAATACTGCAACGTAGAAGTACTCCGTTACAAGTAAACGTCAGGAATTCAAAATGTACTTAGTAAAAGTACAAAAGTACTGGCATAAAAACGTACTTAAAGTACCAAAAGGTCATAGTGCTCGCTGAATGTCCCATTTCATGTCTAAAAATCTTTTGAAAATAGCAGATCTACAAGCTCACAATGCGTCGCATCGCAACGCATTGTGAGCTTGTTGATCGGCTATTTTCAAATGGCCGAAATATATATATATAGGGCTGAAGTGGTTAATGTAGGTTTTGTAATAATAATCAAAATCTACAAAGTAACTAGTAACTAAAGTTTTCAAATAATTGTAGTGTAGTAAAAGTTCAATATTTGCCTCTGAGATGTAGTGGAGTAGAAGTAAAAGCATTGGAAATTGGAAATACTCAAGTAAACACCTCAAAATTGTCCTTCAGTACTTTGTTACTTTCCACCACTGTATTGCACATATTCGTTTGTATTATTATTATTAGTTTGCTTATACAACATTTGAAAACGTGGGGAAATAAATCATTTATTTTGAAAATCTTCCAGACATGTTCAAAAGAACTGTGAAAATAGTCAAACATTGTGAGCATGTACATCCGCTATTTGAACTATTCTTTGAAATAGGTGTCATAACGTATTAATTTTAGTATTTTTTTGGGGGCCTGCAGGGGAGACACCAAATTTCTCCTTCGGGGCTCGAGCCGAGAAAAGGAAAACAAGAAATAAAACAAACCAGAACAATATTGTCAGATTTAGAGAGTCATGCATATTTCATGTGGCAGCGGCAGCAGCCTATCAATCTGTGCCAGGGAGCAACATCCACGCTGGGGATATTGATTCACTTTATTTTCTCATCTCACAGAATGTAGCGTAGGGGGGCCGGGGGGGTCCGCTGTCTGTCGCTATACCTACAGTATCACACACTGTCACATTGTTGAGAGGACGCACAAACAAAAGTGGCCATGAATAATTCTACACGTTTTTTTCCTCCTTGCTTGTTTTTTTTTTGTTGGCGGATTTAGATCCGTGTTCTGTCATGCGTTACGGTGTGGGTATTGAACCCCCCCCACCCACCCCACACACACACACACACACACACACACACACACACACACACACACACACACGCACACGCACACGCACACATGCATGCACGCACGCAATGCACGCGCGCACGCACGCAAGCAGCACACATGCACACACACACACACACACACACACACACACACACACACACACACACACACACACACACACACACACACACACACACATACAAACCACCACCACCAACATGCAAATACACACACAGTGGTGGAACATAACTAAGTACATTTACTCAGTTACTGTACTTACATACAATTGGACGTGTACACCGTGTAGGCGAGTATAGATCTGCTATTTTCAAAATGATTGTATACATTTTGAGAACTTGTGATTTGGGACATTCTGCATAATTAGTACTCTTACTTTTGTTACTTTTGTTACTTTTTTACCTTTTTACGTGTAACATTGGTGGTATTGACACTTTTACTTAAGTAAAAGGAATGTGATTACCTCTTCCACTACAGCACGCCGTCAAAATGTCAGTGACAACGCGGCGGAGTGGAGACGTGGTGACAACAACAACATCAGCGCCCGCTCCCCGCAAAACACGGACGAGCCGCCGACAGAGACACGGAATAACATTACGGAGCTGCTGGGTGACAGAGCGCAGCAGCGCTGTCACCCAGTGTCACCCAGTGTCACCCAGTGTCACCCGCCTCTCACACCCCAAAGCCCGGGACGTAAAGAGGACCAAAGCCTGACTACAGCAGCAGCACAGCTCATTTTCCATCATGCACGCCTGTACCCAGGAACGTGCACAGATAGACTCTAGGTGGTGCTAGAGCACCTGCCCTTTGCCCTCTTGACCAGAAGTGCCCTTTTGAAAAAAATAAGAAAAACACATTTATTTTCCCAGTTTACAGCAGGGGTCTTCAACAGGGGGTCCGGGACCCCTAGGGGGTCCTCAGAGTTACTACAGTGGGTCCACCAAATCTTTATGTGATATGATTTTTCTTTTTACCATAACCACTCGAAACCTAGCATCCCTTTTCTGAGGAGAACTTTAGCCAAAAATAGCCGATCTACAAGCCCACAACGCCTCGCGCTGCGAATTATAAAATTATAATTTACTTGAGCACCTGCCCCTCAAAATGTCTGTGCACGCCACTGCCTGTACCTGTATGTTGCTGTCGGGTGGAAACCTCATATGTCCAAAACTGTTACTTCCTGGATTCAAATAAATGAAAAACAGCAAAAATGCGTCGCGCCACGCCGTGATTCATCCCTATAGGGCTGTCACGAAAATTGACGCTTCACCGGCAGGTTTTACCGTTTTAGCGCTCCTTCAGCAGCTGTTGGTTCTACATTTCGGCTCTTTTCGGCAATTATAGTTGAGTCCTCTTTCACTTTTCCCAGCCGTTTGGTGCCCCCCCCCCCCCCTGCCAAGGTTGGTGCCCTGTGCAGCAGCACCTAAAGCCATTCCATTAACGCCTCAAGTCTTAAGCCATTAAGACCTGAGGCCGATTCTACAAATGTCTTCTAAATCCCAACAGTTTTCTGAAAAAACGTATGTTTCTATATCAGTGGTGCTCAAACTTGTCCATGTCAAGGACCCCCAAAATTATATTTATTTGGCCGCCGACCCCCATCTCAAAATATCTTGTTCCAGGGACCCCCCAGAGGCCATGATTTTAGTTAAAAATGTTCGCTTTATATATTTCAAGATTTGCACACATTTTCATAATTTTTCAAAAATAGCAGATCTACAAGCTCGTAGCGCGGCACTCGGTGCCGCGCTACGAGCTTGTAGATCTGCTATTTTTGAATAGCCAAAGTGTAAAATAATGCTTTTTTTTTGCTCAAATCGAAAAGTGACACAGATGCGTTCCAGGTCTGGGTTAATGGGTAAAGAGCGAGGTCCCACGCTTAACTCTCCTAAAGTGGTGATTGTTTCAATGTTGATGGCAAAAAAAAACAGGGAAAAAAAACACATTCCACAGTCTCTCCTCTGAGCTCTGCGGTCGAATCTGTAAATTGAGTAGGACATGATGACAAATGGTTGGACGTCATCGTGATGCTGTTCAAAGCACCGAGGTGACCGCTCGTGCCTTCTGGATTTGGGCATTGTCATTCTGACTATGCGTCCATGCTCCCCCATTAGGGAATAACATTCGTTACATTTCGTTAAAAGGGGTGGGGTGGGGGGTGGAGGACTTTTATAGCGCTGTTAAATAAAAAGGCGTGACCCCCTCCCTTTGATAGAAATATTGTTTTTTCCTTGACCCTCCCACGCGGAATGATGATACAGAGTGTTATTAGTGTTAATACAGTATGAAGATTGACTGATAGTGCAGCCAAAGGGAAATTATGCAGGCACTCACGCACGCACACACACACACACACACACACACACACACACACACACACACACACACACACACACACACACACACACACATGCACGCACGCACACACATGCACGCACACACAAAGATTGATTGATTCAAATGTGTATGACCCTCCCCTGGACTCAATTTTAATCCATTAAGACCGGGAACGCGTCGGTGTCATTTTAAGATTTCTTTGGCTATTCAAAAATAGCAGATATACAAGCTCATAGCGCGGCACCGAGTGCTGTGGAAAATGTGTGCAAATCTTTGAATGTATATATTTTTAACATGGTAAATATTTTGTTCCATAGACCTCCAGAAGCAAAGATTTGATTTCACAATGTTCGCTTTAAAAAAATATAATACTCAAAGATTTGCACACATTTTACATTTTTTTTCAAAAATAGCAGATCTACAAGTTGTTGTTTTTTATAGCCAAAGTATAAAACAATGGTTATAGCCCACATCTAAAATGACACAGATGCGTTACCGGATTGAATGGGTTAAAAACAAGACAGTATAACCTCCCTCACACACTATATAAAAAAGCATGATAAAAAGCATGATAAAAAAGCATGACCGTCCCTCTGTTCTGCTCCAGTCACAGTGCATCTGCTCCATGAATTTAAAACGCTCCCTTAGGAGGAGAACAGTAACATAGGATGAAGGTGATCTCTAGTTTCCCAGTAGGGAAAATCTCCATGTTGTTCCATCTTTGTGTTCGATTCATACTGGTATTGATGCTTCTGGGTGTGTGTGTGTGTGTGTGTGTGTGTGTGTGTGTGTGTGTGTGTGTGTGTGTGTGTGTGTGTGTGTGTGTGTGTGTGTGTGTGTGTGTGTGTGTGTGCGCGCGCGTGCGTGTGCGTGTGTGCGTGCGTGCGCAGGCTACAGCGTTTACTAATACCCAAAACAAATGTTCATTTTCAAGCAGATTTAACGGTTATTTACTCTTCTGCACACACTCAACATCAACTGCAACGCATGTTCAACCACTTGAACCCCAGCTTCCCTATTCGAGGGGAGGGGTTGGGGGGGGCATTCGCCAAAAATAGCCGATCTACAAGCACACATTTGGTGTAGACTGATGAAGGAGCGGAGCAAGTATAGTTGAAAACTGAGGTCTGTTTCACTGAGGAGTGGTTAAACTTATTTATTTACTGTTCTGCTCATATACTCCACATCAAGTGGGGTCACAGACTTCAGACTTCAGTAGAGCTGCCACTTGTTCTGAACGCTGATGAAACAACATCAAAAAAGCCGAAAAAAGGTATAGTTGACAACCACTTTTCGTCATAGTTTTCAAAATTAACATTGCAGTTGCAGTTGATAACGTTCTCTCTCTTTCAAAACTAATTTAAAGGCACGAACCCTAGCATCCCTATTCTGGGCACGCCATAATAGGTTAACTTGCCTTTTTCTCACCTCAAAGGTTTTCAGAGATACCGCTTAAAACACAGAGGATTAAAATGAAAGGCTTAAAGAACTGAAGGCTTTAAGTGCTGTGGCGTGTTTATCGCATTGACTTTATGACTCACGGTTTACTTGACATTACGTTACATTTTCAACACTTTATGCTTCCTTCACAGGTGTTGCCGGTGATACTAATTAGGGTTGTGTTACCAGTGTTTCAGATCAAAGAGAATCAGGGTGCTGATATTTAATTGTATTATGTCGTATATCGTCTCTGTCGGGTAGAAACCTCATGCAGTATGTCCAATTCCAAAACTGTTACTTTTCTGGATTCAATAAAAATATAGCAAAGGTTGCAGATCTACAAGCTCACACGTCACGTTTCGAGCTTGTAGATCTGCCACTTTTGATACTTTCGTGTGACGCTGTAGTATGATCAAGTAGGGGCATTAATATACGAAAAAAAAATACAAAAAGTTGAAATATGGAGATAAGCGGTGTCCGCCGAAAGGAAGTGGCTGGCCACTGGACAGGCTCTGCTACGTTGAGGCCCTGTTCAGAGTGGCAGCCCAGATCTGATTTGCAATAATATGTTTCCAGTTATTTTTGTTCCTGTTTAGACTGCAAACATATGTAATTGTAAAGGTTTCATGACGTTACATTTATTTTCTTTTTAATCAGGTTTTCTGACCTCAATTACACCCACACAACTTTGAACATTCAGTGTATTTTCTGTGGTCTGGGATTTTCTGAATAATTAGGCTCAGGAATGTGCTGTGATTGGCCCGTGGACGCTTTTTTTTTTCATTGCAGAGAAAAAAACATGCCATGGCTCACTGGAGTGGATTATTCAGTTAAAACCTTGTAATACACGTTTGAAGGACCACGATAAAGACGTTTAATGTTTTGTAAACCAGCATGTCATGAAACCTTTAAATGTCTGTCCTCTAATCTACTGAGCAGGGATTGAATGTATAGCTGAGCCTAGAACGCCAAGATCACATACAATATTCACACTTTGTATTTACAGTTTATAAACAAACATGTTCTCAAGCTGTTAATGGTCTCAATCTATTCGTGAGTCATCTGACTGAAGTGGAATAAAAAAGTACATATTTGTCCCTGAGATGTAGAGGAGTAGAAGAGCAAGTTAACCCGTTCAGACCTGACTGATTCATTCTGACCCATTCTTACAAATGTCTTCTAAATCCTAACCGTTTTTTGAAAAAAACAAAACTCATATGTTTTTATGCTATACATCAGTGGTTCTCAGACTTTTTCCATGTCAGGGACCCCCAAAATGATACAAATTTTCACGATTTTTCAAATAAATGCAGATCTGCAAGCTTGTAGCTCCGCACTATGAGCTTGTATATCTGCCATCTTTTTAATAGCCAAATAAATCTATAAATGACACAGATGCGTTCCCGGATTGAATGGGATGAAGTACCTCGACATTGTACTTGAGTGGAGTACTTGAGTAAATGATGCTTTAGTTACTCTTCACCACTAAGGACACTGAGACAGGCAGACAAGACACACACACACACACACACACACACACACACACACACACACACACACACACACACACACACACACACACACACACACACACACACACACATTCCTGGAATCTATGGATCGATAGAACAGATCTTATGCTCTGTATAGCTGCCTCCCATGTGCAGAGCGGTGGAAATAAAAAAACACGCCATGGGAGGAAAACGCCAAGGCTGGCTGCCGTGTGTCATCGGATTGTCTCGCCTGTCAATCACAACGCTGAAGGTCACCCGTCAGTCACCCTGCATTAGGGCTTTCACACGATTTTTTATTGTATCCCCCCCCCCCCCCCCACCCCACACACACACACACACACACACACACACACAGTAATATTCTATAGCCATGATCATCACCGTTATTATTATTAACCCATTTAGACCCGGGAACGCATCTGTGTGTCATTTTAAGATTTCTTTGGGCTATTCAAAATAGCAGATCTACAAGCTCATAGCGCGGCACCGAGTGCCGCGCTATGAGCTTGTAGATCTGCAATTTTGGGGGGAAAATCGTGAAAATGTGTCCAAATCTTTGAATATTATATTCCTACAAATATTTGAAAAAAACGTGTGTTGCTATATCAGTGGTGCTCCATCTTTTCCGTGTCAAGGACCCCCAAAATAACATGTATTTGGCCGCGGACCCCCATCTCAAAATGCGTTGTTTCAGGGACCCCCAGAAGTACAGATCGTAGTAAAAAAACGTTCGCTTTAAAACATATTGTATATATAGAATTTGCACAAATATTCAAGTTTTTTCAAAAATAGCAGATCTACAAGTGCCGCGCTGTGAGCTTGTATGTCTGCTATTTTTGAATAGCCAAATAAATCTTAAAATGACACAGATGCGTTCCCGGTCTTAATTGCTTAATAACAACAAGAGTAATCCCTTTGGAAAGCCCCCGTATACCCGCCTGCCAAACAACCTGTTCCAATAAACAGCTACTCCGCGTTTGTTTAATCATTATTTGATTGGCATCTGTCTCTCTGCTGCATTCGTTCACGGCGCGCCGTGATGAAGAGGGCCGGTTTAATTCATGTCATGTTCACATTATGCTAATATTCATGGCATAATATTTGTGACAGCTTGAGGAGCTTATGTGACAGCTAGCAGGGGGGGGGGCGCAGTGTATACTGTAGGCGACATAATTAAAGAGCATCTTCTGCCCGCATCATCATCCATCTTTCAGCAGACAATGAATGTTTTTTTTTTTCAAGGAGCGGCAACTGAGGTGATTGGGAAAAAGTATTCACATATTTGACTTAAGTAAAAGTATCAATAGTGCAATGTAGAAATACTCTGTTACAAGTAAAAGTCCGGAATAAAAAAATGTACTTGAGTAAAAGTGCAAGAGTACTTAAAGTACCAAAAGTAGAAAGTACTAATTATGCAGAATGTCCCAAAATGATTCCCCACAATTTTTCAAGATCCATATTTTTATTGTAATGTCGTTCAAAATGAGCAGATCTACAAGCTCATAACTTGTCGCATCGCAACACTTTGTGAGCTTGTAGATCTGCTATTTTTTAAGTGGTTAATCTCATTATGCTGGAAACCCTCTCTCCGGAACCCACTTCAACCCATCTGTGTCACTTTTTCATTTGAGCTAAAAAGCATTATTTTACACTTTGGCTGTTCAAAAATAGCAGATATACAAGCTCATAGCGCGGCACCGAGTGCCACGCTATGAGCTTGTAGATCTGCTATTTTTGAAAAATCATGAAAATGTGTGCAAATCTTTGAATATATATATTCTTTTAAAGCAAACATTAACTCAAATCTTTGCTTCTGGGGGGGTCCCTGGAACAACATATTTTGAGATGGGGGTCCGCGGACAAATTCATTAACCTTTTTAACAAAACATGTTTTGTTTTAACCAAAGACAATCATGTACCCTCCATCAAAGCTCTATTCTTATCATAGTTATGGTCATTTATACCCATATGAGTCATAGGGCTACTGGAAACTTTACAGTTGTCGTAGCATGCTGTTCCCACCAGAGGGAATATTCAGAAACTGCTTCCTGTTCTGTAATTTTCATTTCCTTCCAGGTGGTTTGGTTTCGGTTGCTGAGAACAAGCTGTGAAGAAGAACCACTGGTATGAAAAACACAGAATAATCATTTATAGATTGTATCCATAACACATCAGAGCTTATGAGCCATTCTCTTATTGGAGTTCTACTGTGATCCTGAAGCAAAGAGAATTCAGTCAGTTTAGTGTTGTTACGTCCAAAGCCTGCAGTTGCCAATGCTAACCAGTGGTGGAAACTACTACTTAAGTAAAAGTATCAATGCTGCAGAGAAATACTCTGTTAAGTAAAAGTCCAGAATTCCAATTGACTTGAGTAAAAGTATTGGTATCAAAATGTACCAAAAGTACTCATTATGCAGAATGTCCCATTTCACAAGTTTTCAGATGTGTAAAATGAATACAAATCTTTTGAAAATAGCCGATCTACAAGCTCACAATTTGTCGCACATTGTGAGCTTGTATATCGTCTATTTTCACACCATTTTAATAGAAGTAATTGGTAATAGTAATAATTAGTATGTGTGTGTGTGTGTATATATATATATATATATATATATATATATATATATATATATATATATATATATATATATATATATATATATATATATATGTATATATGTATGTGTATATATTCAAAGATGTGCACATATTTTCACGATTTCTTTTCTATTACTTTACGCGTGGCCCGGTCACAGACACCCAGTGTCCACCACTGTTGTCTGAAAAAGACCAAACTAAGCTCGTCCTGGCTGGTTTGCCATGTATGTAGTATATTGTACAAGTACTGTGAACTATGAAGTTGAAAGGTCTAGACCCAGTAATGTTCCTCAAGTATATTTATTGGATAAAAACAGAGTACAGAGTACAGGGGTGAATCTACTGCCTTGCTGCTACATGGTGTGGCCGGTGGATGGGGCCGGGTAATAGAGGCGGTTTCTTGAAGCTTGCCCAAGTGGTCAGACTTGAGACAAGAGCGCAGAGGGAAGCATGCAGTGAGGGGTTAAGCGTCTTGCTTAGGGACACTTTTAGACACATTGGGACCTTCTGTTTCTGAGGCCACCACTCTACCTATTGAGCTATGGCCGCCCAATGCTGTGAGGCAATTTAATTTAGAGACACAGGATGCAGTGGCCCACAGTATAGGTTCATGTGACATCATCAAAAAAAGATATTGCTTCAATCTGACTAGAGGCGTAATCAGCAAGAGTAACTAACACCTGTATGAGTGACCAGGGATAAATGCAGCTGATAAATAAATCCATGAGCTGATAGCAAGGGGAAAGGGGGGGCTTAATCAAGCTATTTTCACCCCACATTACAAGAAGATCACGTTGTGCGCTTTGGACATTTTTCTCTTTTTTTGTATGATACGGGGGAGAATAATCAGCGGGGGCGAGAGATAAAGCTGGAGTAATCTGTCATCGGACTCCGAGGCCTCGGGGTATAACGGCTCCTTAGATTCCGCGAGGAAACAATCCATCATTTAACATGCTAACAAGGCGAGGGGTTTAAACATGGGAGATAATGCAGCAGGTACAGCGTTATCAGTGGCTCTCAGAGACCTTTGGTTAATGCTGATGATGGGGGAACCGTGCCTTATCTAGTGGCCTGACCTTGCGACACTGCGACAAAACAGCCCGCTTAGCATATACAACCGCTAAGTGTTCCTCTGTGCCTTAAGTGAAACTTTACCATCTGATGACCAATTAGTCATATGGATAACACTATCTCTACCAACTACAGTATGTATTCTGACGTGAGCAGTTCTTACTCTGAGATGAGATTATTATGCGTGTGTGCAGAATATCAACCACTTGAACCATGAACCGTTGTATAATGTATCGTCTCTGTCGGGTGGAAACCTCATATGTCCAAAACTGTTCGTTTTCAGGATTCAAATTCAAAAGCACCAAAAGTAAAAGATCTACAAGCTTGAAAAAAGCTTGATGCATTCGTGTGGCGCTGTAGTGTGATCAAGTAGCGCTTTAATTTACGGAAAAAAACTCAAAATGCTGCATATGGAGATAAGTAATAGAGCAATGATATATTTCGTTCTACGTGGGGCGGCAGTGGCTCAGGAGGTAGAGCGGCCGCTCGAGAACCACAAGGCTTCCAGTTCAATACCGGGCTCCCCTGCAGAGTTAATGTCAAAGTGTCCTTGTGCAAGACACAGAACCCCATACCCCCTCATAACAGTTTTATATCAACACACAATCTTATGAGAAAACATATTTACACATACGTTAATACTTCAACACAACTTCACAATGCAGTACCCCCTCACTAACCTTTTTCAGCTTAACCCATTAAGACCGGGAAAGCATCTGTCATTTTAGATTATTTCATACTTTGGGCTATTCAAAAATAGCAGATCTACAAGCTCATAGCGCGGCACCAAGTGCCGCGCAATGAGCTTGTAGATCTGCTATTTTAGAAAAATCATGAAAATTTGAATTATGTGTGGAATATATATTTTTAAGGGAACATTTGTAACTCAGATTTTTGCTTCTGGGGGGTCCCCGGAACTAAATGTTTTGAGATGGGGGTCCGCGGCCAAATACATAATCATCGTGGGGGTCCTTGACATGAAAAAAGTTTGAGAACCACTGATATTATAGCAACATAAAACGTTTCTGAAAACTGGATTTAGAAGACCATTTGTAGAATCGACCTCAGGTCTTTTAAAAAGTACATTATTCAAAGATTTGCACAATGTTCACCATTTAAAGCAACAAAAAAAAAATAGCAGATCTACAAGCTCACAAGCTTGCATATCTGCTATTTTTTGAATAGCCAAATAAATCTTAAAATGACACAGATGTAACTAAGATCCGATCGATAATGAGCAGAGGAGAGATGACGACATGCAGTATATGAATATATACAGTGCGGTTTGTGTATCTCGGCCTGGGTCGTCGCCGTGACAACGTCAACGACTCTCGCTCGATGCAATAACAACACAATGTGAAATCGTATATTTCAAGGGCACGTTTTTCCTGAAGTGCACTCCGAGGGCCCTGCAAAGCTTCTCCTCGCCCAGAGCGTTTCAGTTTCCCCTCACTGTGTCTGCGAGCAAATCAATGATACTGTCGTCTTGTCGGGAGGTAACCTTGTATGTTGTCCGACAGTGGTGGAAGAAGTACTCGGATATTTTACTGAAAGTAGCAATACCACAATATAAGAAATACTCTCTTACAAGTAAAAGGCCCTGGCCTGTGTTCAAAATGTTACTTGAGTAAAAGTACAAAAGTATTGGCATCAAAATATACCTAAAGTAAAAGACAAGTACTAAAATGTTTGAAAATTGCAGATCTACAAGCTCACAACGCGTTGCATCGCGACGCGTTGTGAGCTTGTAGATCGGGTATTTTCAAATAGCCTAGGTATAAAATAGGGCTAAAGTGGTTAATGCATGTTTTATAATGCAATAATTTATATCTGCAAAGTAGCTAGTAACTAAAGTGTTTAAATAATTGTAGTGGAGTAAAAGTACAACATTTGCCTCTGAGATTCAGTGGAGTAAAAGCAAAAGTACTGAAAATTGGAAAGACTCCAGTAAAGTAAAAGTACCTCAACATTGTACTTAAGTACAATACTTGAGTAAATGCACTTAGTTTACTTTACACCACTGATGGAACAAAGAGAACCATGTGTTCCAATGGATCCAATGTAGTTATTATTAAGCTCTAGTTAATACTTTTTAATTGGTTACAAAACCCAAAGACAGGCTTAAAGGTGCACTATGTAACTTTTATCTTCTACCCTGGATTAGATCCTGCATTCCTGCGCAAGTGCTGACTTTTTGTTTTTGTTTAACCATCTCGCACCATCTTGTTTTACAAGCTCACAGCGCCCACGCGTTGTGAGCTTGTAGATCAGCTATTTGTTTTAACACTTTTGCGTGACACACTTGTACGACGAAGTACAACGTTAACACATTAACCGCCAAGAACGTAGTCCTACGGTCCATTAAATCCAACTGTTAAGCGCCGAGACCGTAGCCCTACGGTCCGGATGCTTTTTCCTTTTAAAAAAAAAAAAAAAAACGTTTTTCAATTTTCGACACGGACCATTTTAGTGTAACACCACCGGAAACGGCACTATTTGCGATCCGGTTTTGCCGATCCCGTCGGCCTCCATTCTAAAGCGCACACTAAAGCGCCATTTTCTCCTTGTAGTTTTTTCTCCCCGGTGATCACTGTTTAACATAAACCGTTCTAACTACAACATGGCGGCCCTATTTGACACGTGGTCTTCACTGCTCGAACCAGGCAGATGTCCCCGATGGATACAAACAGTGCACAGCTCAATCTTACGGATTTTAACAAGGTCTATGGCGACGTGAAAAAAAATAAAAAACAACAATAAAACCTTGGCACTGGTTATGAGATTAACCTCTGGCGGTGGAAGTGTTAATTTACGGGGGGAAAAAAACATGAAAAAGTTTATAAAGATGGAGATACAAGTTTTCCGCCCCGGGACGACCGCTACGATACAATCAGTCAGATGAACCAAGTTTCCCAAAAGTCATCCTCATCCTCCGTGGAAGAGAATCCACCTCTCCTCTCCTCTCCTCTCCTCTCCTCTCCTCTCCCGCCATGCTTCAAGGACAGAGCAGCCAGAGATAGCGTGGAGCCTGCAACCTGATATGTATTCTGGACAGGCTGTGTACTATATAAAGAAAGGAGTGACGGGGGCCTTTGTAAGTCTACCTGCCCCACTTTTCCTCCAAAACTTCCTCAAGCCTTTCCCACAACCAGTTGTTGCCATGTCTTTTTTTTATTATAAGCGACTTTGGGCTTTTATTTCTCTGTAAGGTTGCTTGTAAATTATTAATTGTTGCGGGTTAAGTTATTATATATTTTTTTCTCTCTTGTTTCTAAAGTGTAGTTGCTTATTTAGGCTTGTTTCCTATGTGGTTTAAACCAGTGTGTCAGGGGGCAACCCGTGCCCTGACCAATATGCTCTTCATTGCATTATCCAGCAACATTATGCCGCCAAACACACAACTATAAACCCGATGGCCTTTTCATCCCACTAACATTCTGTCAGAGAGAATACATCATAGACACACAAGGACCACGTTGCCTAATGGATATAATAAGCCGTCTGACTCCGAATCAGAAGATTGAGGGTTTGAGTCTCTTCATGGTTGGCCCATCGTGTAACTGTCAAAGTTAACCGAAATGAATCGAGTGATTTCACTCATTGTCCAGTAAAAGCTACATCACAGTGTTTGATGTGGCCAAGTTAATCATGCCTCTTTTAGTTGTGTCAACTAAAATGGAGGGTCTTGAGCTCTTTTACTATAATATACTTCAAAGCTGACCTTGGGCCTCGACCAAACGGGAATGCACTGGATGCTTTGGATTTGCCAAAATCAAGAAAACACTCAGACTTCATGCTGAAACCCTCTGAGACACTTTGAAAACAGTTAGTTGCAACAGGTCATTGAAAAAGCAGGCCTGTTAGCTCAGCTGGTCAGATTGGGTGCTATTAAAGCCAAGGGCGAGGGTTCGAATCCCCGTATGGGCCATAGAGTACTGATTAGAATATATTTGTGTATATCTCTAACATGCAAAAGCTCTCTTTTGTTAGGCAAAAACTGTCTCTATGCACATCCAATATGCTCTTCACTATCCAGCAATATTATTCCACCAAACACAGAGCCATAATGCCTGGTGGACATTTCAGCCAACTACCTTTCTTACAGAAATAATACAAAAGGAATATTCGAAATTGGAATATTAATTTACCAGCCCTACTGAGTACCGGTGTGGAGGAGTGCTTTGTCCAGTCACTGCTGCTCCCCAGACAGCCTGAGCGTCAGAGGAAAGACCGCCACACTGACCTCACTGTGCTGTGAGCAGATGCTACAGAGAGGTGAGTTCTCAAACTTTCTCGTGCCAAGGACCCCCAAAATCATACATATAAAATAAAATAAATAGTGCATTTAAATAGCGCAAAGCCGATGGAGGAGGAAACCATGCAAGGCACCAACCTGCTCTTGGGGAGCAATTATGGGTTCAGTGTCTTGCTCAAGGACGCCCCAACATGATCATATTTGAACTGGGGACCCCCCCAACATAATCATATTTGAACTGGGGATCCCCCCAACATAATCATATTTGAACTGGGGATCCCCCCAACATAATCATATTTGAACTGGGGATCCCCCCAACATAATCATATTTGAACTGGGGACCCCCCCAACATAATCATATTTGAGCTGGGGACGCCCCAACATAATTATATTTGAACTGGGGATCCCCCCAACATAATCATATTTGAACTGGGGACCCCCCCAACATAATCATATTTGAACTGGGGACCCCCCCAACATAATCATATTTGAACTGGGGACGCCCCAACATAATTATATTTTAACTGGGACTACACACACGCACGCACGCACGCACGCAAGTGTGATTGCTCTAGGCGTGGTGAGCAGTGATTAACAGAGGTGGGGACTTGGACTCGAGACTCGAGACTCGACTTGACTTGAAGTCCCGATTTTGATGACTTTAGACTTGCTTGACCAAATCAAAAATAGACTTGGACTTGCTTGGGACTTGAATGCCAAAGACTTGAGACTTGACTTGACTTGAACACTAAAGACTTGAGACTTGACTTGACTTGAGCCCTCGTGACTTGAAAATTCAAGTCTTTTCAAGTCGACTTCAAGTCACTTTCAAGTCACTTTCAAGTCACTTAAGCAAGCCAAAAATGTTTAAAAAGTGTGCATCAACTATAATGTTATTAGTCAGAAATCCCGGCCGTCAGTGACACCTAGTGTAGTGTTGCCAAAGCTGCTTATTTACCCTAACCTTTGGACAAAATTTGGTTTGTTTTTGGCTTGTTTTTGGAAGTCGGTTCGCTTGTTTCTCTCCCGATACTTGGCAACACTGGCCCACATGTTGCACGTTACCAAACAAACAACACACCGGCTTCACTCCTGCCGTCGCTGCTGGAACTGAAGCCAGGTGGAATAAAATGTCAACTCCAGCAGTTATAGCTTTCGGTTTTAAAGATAGACAAGACGAGAAAAGCAGTATGCAAGGCAAGACCTATACTTCACATTAACATTACTGCGTGCTAAGTGCAAACTATAACCAGTGGTGGAAAGTAACTAAGTACATTTATTCAAGTACTTTACTTAAGTACAATTTTGACTTATTTTTGACTTTACTGAAGTATTTGCAATTTTCAGTACTTTTACTTCTACATTATTTAGCAGACGCTTTTATCCAAAGCGACTTACAGTAAGTGCATTCAACATAGGTAGGGAACGAAACTACTAATCACCAGAAGTCTTAAGTGCATTTTCTGCAAAAACAAGCAACCAAGAGTATACCTAGCGCTAGGTAAAAGTGCAATATATCAGCTACCTACTTCTACTCAACTACATATGAGAGGCAGATATTAGCCTACTTTTACTCCACTACAATTATTTGAAAATTTTAGGTACCAATTACTTTGTAGATTTTGGTTATTAATACAAAACATACATTGACCACTTCAGCGCTATATACATTTCCTCTTCTACCCCGGATTTGAACGCGGTTTCCAGTGCAAGTGCTGAAATTTCACCATCGTGATAATAGAGCCTGCCTGCTTGATCAGAGGATACACTGAATTTGTGTCAGATCCTGTGTCTAGGTGAGACATGGCCTTTGACATTATCTAAATGTCTCAATAGAAGAGCAGGGAGACAAAATACAACCACCCTGATTGTATAAGTTATATTGTAGTAACATACTCTACCATACAGATTGTACAAAATTACATTATATTCATTAAAAAGGGCCCTTTTAAACCCTGTCCTCAAGGAGGATATTAAAAGTACAGTATCTGCGTTCTGTTGGCCTGGAAGAACCCATGTTTTAAAACAAATGCAAATTGTGAAAAATGCTCATGATTTATGTAAATCTTTACATATCTTGAATAAAAAATGTGACTTGTTTGGGACTCGAAACAAAAGGTTAGGACTTGTTTGGGACTCGAAACAAAAGGTTAGGACTTGTTTGGGACTTGAAACAAAAGGTTAGGACTTGTGTGGGACTCGAACCAAAATGCTAAGGACTTGTGTGGGACTCGAAACAAAAAGCTGAGGACTTGGACTTGACTTGGGACTTGGCTGTGTTGACTTGGACTTGACTCGGGACTTGAGAGCAAAGACTTGAGACTCGACTTGGACTTGCAACATAGGGACTTGGTCCCACCTCTGGTGATTAATTAGGTATAAATAGAGCTCAGGTGTGAGACAGGCTTTGGTTCAGTTCAGATGGAACTCCAGCAAACAGGTAACTGACCATTATTATTAACCACCAACATTTAACAGCTTTGTTTAAAATAATTCAGTTTGGGGAACTGGTCTGTGAATTAATGACATTGAAATGGACTAAATGAGGCTTTATATTTTAAACTCTTTCAATCTACACTCTGTTCCAATGGCTCATAGTGTCATCTAAATCAATGGTTGTTAAACCTTTACATTTCAACTCTTGACAGTGTACAACTGGAACCAAATGGACCTGTTGCGGTCCATTTGGTTCCTTTTAGACCAGTGTACCAATGCAAGGGTCCATTTGGTTACAATGTGTACACTCTCAGAGTTAGACCGGTAAGGGTCCATTTGGTTATAATTGGGGGGGGACAAGGCTATCCACAATGGCCCATGTTTGTAGATCTGCTATTTTCTAAAGATTTTTATACATTTGAAAACTGAAATGGCATATTCTGCATAATGAGTTATTTCACTTCTGGTACTTTAAGTACATTTTGATGCCAATACAATTGTACTTTTACTCAAGTACATTTTGAATTCCACACTTACTTATAAAAGTATTTCTATATTGCAGAATTTATACTTTTACTTAAGTGAAACATTTTAGTTATTTTTCCACCACTGGTAATTAGAAGTGTGGGTGTGGCTGGCATCCACAAGGGTGCATGTATGTTTTCCTAAATTTGACCATGGTGATGTAGGCCTACACAACTGAACGCTTTTCTTCTGCCTTTTCAGGATATGAAGTCCAAGAAAAAAGTCACCAGAAGAAGACATAAGGTAGGCACTCTATGCTGCTTGTTCAGTGAAGAGCTGCTTGCAGTGAAAATTGGCGTTCAAGGTAAGAACTCTTATGCTGCTGCAGCTGCAGTGAAGAGCTGCTTCTATGCAGTGAAGATTGGTGTTTAAGTTAAGAACCATGTTTTTATTCCTTTTGCTGCTGCTAGGGGTTTTGCGTTACGTCGTTCGCGTCGCGTCGTTCGCGTAAAATAAAAACACAAAACAAAGGCGCAGGCATGGAGCTCCTGGTTTTACTGGGACGGGGTTCGATTCCCTGCTGCGCCCTACTCATTGTGTTGGCATTTATTATTTTATATTTGAACACCCACATTGAATTGTTACATTGTATTATACAGGCATCATCCTGTATCACTATATAGAGCTTAAACCTTTTAACTAATCTAAAGATTACTTCAATCTGAATATTATTGTGTAGTTGTCCAGATGTATACGTATCAGCTCTGTGCGTAACTGGTTATTTGCAAGGTGTTCTGTAATGTTTGGTTAAATCATCCCCTTTAAAGGTAGGGTAAGTGATTTTCTGTAGTTAAAATAAGTGTTAAATGGCTCTGTTCTGATGGTTATCATTGCTTTAGAGTGTTTGTTCAGTAACAGGAGTCAATGTCTCTCCACGTCTTTAATGAACAAACTGCATTTTCAGGTCAGGATGCCAATTTTATCCAATGAGGATGGAGAACTCAGACAGGATATAGATTAAACAAGTGAAATTAGAAGTGGTGACACAAAGAAATGAGCAGACAGAATTGGAACTGGAACGCTATAAAAATGAAGCTGATCTCTCTCCTGATTGGCTGAATGTTTCACCTACCTGACATTGTATTTTCTGTTTAATAAAGAGCTGGAGACTATAAAACAAGCTTCAAGCTTCCCAAGTGGTCAGACTTGAGCGCAGAGGGAAGCAGTGAGGGGTTAAGTGTCTTGCTTAGGGACACTTTTAGACACATTGGGACCTTCTGTTTCTGAGGCCACCACTCTACCTATTCAGCTATGGCCGCCCAATGCTGTGAGGCAAACACAGATTTAACATAGACACAGGATGCAGTGGCCCATATAGGTTCATGTGACATCATCAAAAAAAGATACTGCTTCAATCTGACCAGAGGCGTAATCAGCAAGAGTAACTAAAACCTGTATGAGTGACCAGGGATAAATGCAGCTGATAAATAAATCCATGATCTGATAACAAGGGGAAAAGGGAGGGGGGGGGGGGGCTTAACCCTTTAAGACCGGAAATGCATCTGTGTCATTTTAGATTTCTTTGGGAAATTAAAAAATAGCAGATCTACAAGCTCGTAGCACGGCACTCGATCTGAATATATCTCTTGAATATATATTCAAAGATTTGCCGCGCTATGAGCTTGTATATCACCTATTTTTGTATAGCCCAATAAATCTGAAATGATTTGATGCCTACTAAACCAGGTTCTGTCATTATATTATAACGGCCGAAAAGTACCCCCCCATGCCAGAGTCATACCCATGACCCATGGCTCAACAGTCCGGTCAACAACCCCCTACGCCATAGAACCTAGCTTCCTCAATGGAGGAAGTTATGGAATAATGGGGACGCTACAATATTATCTTTTCACCTAAAAACAATAATGATCTTGGTCAATAGGTGGCAGTGCAAGACCATGGTATTAACCTGTTTTTCCTTCTGGGTTTGTCGTCTAGGTAGTCTAGTGCGCATGCCCTGCTAGTTCCTCTCATAACTGAGAGAAGACTCGGTGGAAACAGACCATGTTTCTCTGGCCTACCGTTGCCTAGTTGTGTCAACTAAAATGGAGGGTCTTGAGCTCTTTTACTATAATATACTTCAAAGCTGACCTTGGGCCTCGACCAAACGGGAATGCACTGGATGCTTTGAATTAGCCAAAATCAAGAAAACGCTCAGACTGCATGCTGAAACCCTCTGAGACACTTTGCAAACAGTTAGTTGCAACAAATCATTGAAGAAGCAGGCCTGTTAGCTCAGCTGGTCAGAGCGTGGTGCTAGTAACGCCAAGGTCGTGAGTTTGATCCCCGTATGGGCCATAGAGTACTGATTACAATGTATCCGTGTGCATCTCTAACATGCAAAAGCTCTCTTTTGTTAGGCAAAAACTGTCTCTATGCACATCTAATATGCTCTTCATTATCCAGCAAGATTATGCCACCAAACACAGAGCCATAATGCCTGGTGGACATTTCAGCCAACTACCTTTCTTAAAGAAATAACACAAACGCTTCTTATACCGACTGCGTGGCTGAATGGATAAGAAGCCTGACTATAAATCAGAAGATTGAGGGTTCGAATCCCTTTGTGGTTTTCCTTCCGTGTAACTGTCAAAGTTACTTAAAATGAACACAACTTGGTACTTGTAGAAGTAACTGGTTGGCTTTCTGTTAAACCTGAGTTTCAAATTCAGGCAACTGATTGATCCTCATGGCTGTGACAGATTTCAGTCTTTGTCCAGTAAAATCTGAGTGGTCTTCACGGCTCTGATCAATATGCTCTTCACTGCATTATCCAGCAACATTATGCCGCCAAACACACAGCTAGAAACCCTGATGGACTTTTCAAGGTGTCTGACTTTGAATCAGAAGATTGAGAGATCGAGTCCCTTAGTGGTTGGCCCACCGTGTAACTGTCAAAGGTAACAAAAATTAATTATAACTTGCTATTTGTAGAACTTATTGCTTGGCTCTCTGTCAAACCTAAGTTTCAAATTCAGTCAACTCATTGATCTTCATGGCTATGACTGATTTCACTGTTTGTCCAGTAAAAACTACATCACAGTATTTGATTTGGCCAAGTTAATCATGCCCCCCCCCCAACATAATTATATTTGAACTGGGACTATACACACGCACGCACGCACGCACGCAAGTGTGATTGCTCTAGGCGTGGTGAGCAGTGATTAATTAGGTATAAATAGAGCTCAGGTGTGAGACAGGCTTCCGTTCAGTTCAGATGGAACTCCAGCAAACAGGTAACTGACCATTATTATTAACCACCAACATTTAACAGCTTTGTTTAAAATAATTCAGTTTGGGGAACTGGTCTGTGAATTAATGACATTGAAATGGACTAAATGAGGCTTTATATTTTAAACTCTTTCATGTTTTCCTAAATGTGACCATGGTCATGTAGGCCTACACAACTGAACACTTTTCTTCTGTATTTTCAGGTTATGAAGTCCAAGTAAAGTCACCAGAAGAAGACATAAGGTAGGCACTCTATGCTGCTTGTTCAGTGAAGAGCTGCTTGCAGTGAAGATTGGCGTTCAAGGTAAGAACTCTTATGCTGCTGCTGCTGCAGTGAAGAGCTGCTTCTATGCAGTGAAGATTGGTGTTTAAGGTAAGAACCATGTTTTTATTCCTTTTGCTGCTGCTAGGGGTTTTGCGTTACGTCGTTCGCGTCGCGTCGTTCGCGTAAAATAAAAACACAAAACAAAGGCGCAGGCATGGAGCTCCTGGTTTTACTGGGACGGGGTTCGATTCCCTGCTGCGCCCTACTCATTGTGTTGGCATTTATTATTTTATATTTGAACACCCACATTGAATTGTTACATTGTATTATACAGGCATCATCCTGTATCACTATATAGAGCTTAAACCTTTTAACTAATCTAAAGATTACTTCAATCTGAATATTATTGTGTAGTTGTCCAGATGTATACGTATCAGCTCTGTGCGTAACTGGTTATTTGCAAGGTGTTCTGTAATGTTTGGTTAAATCATCCCCTTTAAAGGTAGGGTAAGTGATTTTCTGTAGTTAAAATAAGTGTTAAATGGCTCTGTTCTGATGGTTATCATTGCTTTAGAGTGTTTGTTCAGTAACAGGAGTCAATGTCTCTCCACGTCTTTAATGAACAAACTGCATTTTCAGGTCAGGATGCCAATTTTATCCAATCAGGATGGAGAACTCAGACAGGATATAGATTAAACAAGTGAAATTAGAAGTGGTGACACAAAGAAATGAGCAGACAGAATTGGAACTGGAACGCTATAAAAATGAAGCTGATCTCTCTCCTGATTGGCTGAATGTTTCACCTACCTGACATTGTATTTTCTGTTTAATAAAGAGCTGGAGACTATAAAACAAGCTTCAAGCTTCCCAAGTGGTCAGACTTGAGCGCAGAGGGAAGCAGTGAGGGGTTAAGTGTCTTGCTTAGGGACACTTTTAGACACATTGGGACCTTCTGTTTCTGAGGCCACCACTCTACCTATTCAGCTATGGCCGCCCAATGCTGTGAGGCAAACACAGATTTAACATAGACACAGGATGCAGTGGCCCATATAGGTTCATGTGACATCATCAAAAAAAGATACTGCTTCAATCTGACCAGAGGCGTAATCAGCAAGAGTAACTAAAACCTTTATGAGTGACCAGGGATAAATGCAGCTGATAAATAAATCCATGATCTGATAACAAGGGGAAAAGGGAGGGGGGGGGGGGGGGGGGGCTTAACCCTTTAAGACCGGAAATGCATCTGTGTCATTTTAGATTTCTTTGGGAAATTAAAAAATAGCAGATCTACAAGCTCGTAGCACGGCACTCGATCTGAATATATCTCTTGAATATATATTCAAAGATTTGCCGCGCTATGAGCTTGTATATCACCTATTTTTGTATAGCCCAATAAATCTGAAATGATTTGATGCCTACTAAACCAGGTTCTGTCATTATATTATAACGGCCGAAAAGTACCCCCCCATGCCAGAGTCATACCCATGACCCATGGCTCAACAGTCCGGTCAACAACCCCCTACGCCATAGAACCTAGCTTCCTCAATGGAGGAAGTTATGGAATAATCGGGACGCTACAATATTATCTTTTCACCTAAAAACAATAATGATCTTGGTCAATAGGTGGCAGTGCAAGACCATGGTATTAACCTGTTTTTCCTTCTGGGTTTGTCGTCTAGGTAGTCTAGTGCGCATGCCCTGCTAGTTCCTCTCATAACTGAGAGAAGACTCGGTGGAAACAGACCATGTTTCTCTGGCCTACCGTTGCCTAGTTGTGTCAACTAAAATGGAGGGTCTTGAGCTCTTTTACTATAATATACTTCAAAGCTGACCTTGGGCCTCGACCAAACGGGAATGCACTGGATGCTTTGAATTAGCCAAAATCAAGAAAACGCTCAGACTGCATGCTGAAACCCTCTGAGACACTTTGCAAACAGTTAGTTGCAACAAATCATTGAAGAAGCAGGCCTGTTAGCTCAGCTGGTCAGAGCGTGGTGCTAGTAACGCCAAGGTCGTGAGTTTGATCCCCGTATGGGCCATAGAGTACTGATTACAATGTATCCGTGTGCATCTCTAACATGCAAAAGCTCTCTTTTGTTAGGCAAAAACTGTCTCTATGCACATCTAATATGCTCTTCATTATCCAGCAAGATTATGCCACCAAACACAGAGCCATAATGCCTGGTGGACATTTCAGCCAACTACCTTTCTTAAAGAAATAACACAAACGCTTCTTATACCGACTGCGTGGCTGAATGGATAAGAAGCCTGACTATAAATCAGAAGATTGAGGGTTCGAATCCCTTTGTGGTTTTCCTTCCGTGTAACTGTCAAAGTTACTTAAAATGAACACAACTTGGTACTTGTAGAAGTAACTGGTTGGCTTTCTGTTAAACCTGAGTTTCAAATTCAGGCAACTGATTGATCCTCATGGCTGTGACAGATTTCAGTCTTTGTCCAGTAAAATCTGAGTGGTCTTCACGGCTCTGATCAATATGCTCTTCACTGCATTATCCAGCAACATTATGCCGCCAAACACACAGCTAGAAACCCTGATGGACTTTTCAAGGTGTCTGACTTTGAATCAGAAGATTGAGAGATCGAGTCCCTTAGTGGTTGGCCCACCGTGTAACTGTCAAAGGTAACAAAAATTAATTATAACTTGCTATTTGTAGAACTTATTGCTTGGCTCTCTGTCAAACCTAAGTTTCAAATTCAGTCAACTCATTGATCTTCATGGCTATGACTGATTTCACTGTTTGTCCAGTAAAAACTACATCACAGTATTTGATTTGGCCAAGTTAATCATGCCCCCCCCCCCAACATAATTATATTTGAACTGGGACTATACACACGCACGCACGCACGCACGCAAGTGTGATTGCTCTAGGCGTGGTGAGCAGTGATTAATTAGGTATAAATAGAGCTCAGGTGTGAGACAGGCTTCCGTTCAGTTCAGATGGAACTCCAGCAAACAGGTAACTGACCATTATTATTAACCACCAACATTTAACAGCTTTGTTTAAAATAATTCAGTTTGGGGAACTGGTCTGTGAATTAATGACATTGAAATGGACTAAATGAGGCTTTATATTTTAAACTCTTTCATGTTTTCCTAAATGTGACCATGGTCATGTAGGCCTACACAA
This sequence comes from Gymnoscopelus microlampas, assembly GCF_963454915.1. Taxonomy (NCBI): domain Eukaryota; kingdom Metazoa; phylum Chordata; class Actinopteri; order Myctophiformes; family Myctophidae; genus Gymnoscopelus; species Gymnoscopelus microlampas. Next base: position 7,621,897 of record NC_139961.1, on the reverse strand, counting down.
CTGAACACTTTTCTTCTGTATTGTCAGGTTATGAAGTCCAAGTAAAGTCACCAGAAGAAGACATAAGGTAGGCACTCTATGCTGCTTGTTCAGTGAAGAGCTGCTTGCAGTGAAGATTGGCGTTCAAGGTAAGAACTCTTATGCTGCTGCTGCTGCAGTGAAGAGCTGCTTCTATGCAGTGAAGATTGGTGTTTAAGGTAAGAACCATGTTTTTATTCCTTTTGCTGCTGCTAGGGGTTTTGCGTTACGTCGTTCGCGTCGCGTCGTTCGCGTCGCGTCGTTCGCGTAAAATAAAAAATAAAAAACACAAAACACAGGCGCAGGCATGGAGCTCCTGGTTTTACTGGGATGGGGTTCGATTCCCTGCTGCGCCCTACTCATTGTGTTGGCATTTATTATTTTATATTTGAACACCCACATTGAATTGTTACATTGTATTATACAGGCATCATCCTGTATCACTATATAGAGCTTAAACCTTTTATACTAATGTAAAGATTACTTCAATCTGAATATTAATGTATAGTATCCAGATGTATACGTATCAGCTCTGTGCGTAACTGGTTATTTGCAAGGTGTTATGTAATGTTTGGTTGAATCATCCCCTTTAAAGGTAGGGTAAGTGATTTTCTGTAGTTAAAATAAGTGTTAAATGGCTCTGTTCTGATATCATTGCTTTATAGTGTTTGTTCAGTAACAGGAGTCAATGTCTCTCCACGTCTTTAATGAACAAACTGCATTTTCAGGTCAGGATGCCAATTTTATCCAATCAGGATGGAGAACTCAGACAGGATATAGATTAAACAAGTGAAATTAGAAGTGGTGACACAAAGAAATGAGCAGACAGAATTGGAACTGGAACGCTATAAAAATGAAGTTGATCTCTTTCCTGATTGGCTGAATGTGTCACCTACCTGACATTGTATTTTCTGTTTAATAAAGAGCTGGAGACTATAAAACAAGCTTCAAGCTTCCCAAGTGGTCAGACTTGAGCGCAGAGGGAAGCAGTGAGGGGTTAAGTGTCTTGCTTAGGGACACTTTTAGACACATTGGGACCTTCTGTTTCTGAGGCCACCACTCTACCTATTCAGCTATGGCCGCCCAATGCTGTGAGGCAAACACAGATTTAACATAGAGACACAGGATGCAGTGGCCCATATAGGTTCATGTGACATCATCAAAAAAAAGATAATGCTTCAATCTGACCAGAGGCGTAATCAGCAAGAGTAACTAACACCTGTATGAGTGACCAGGGATAAATGCAGCTGATAAATAAATTCATGATCTGATAACAAGGGGAAAAGGGCGGGGGGGGGGCTAACCCTTTAAGACCGGAAATGCATCTGTGTCATTTTAGATTTCTTTGGGAAATTAAAAAATAGCAGATCTACAAGCTCGTAGCACGGCACTCGATCTGAATATATCTCTTGAATATATATTCAAAGATTTGCCGCGCTATGAGCTTGTATATCACCTATTTTTGTATAGCCCAATAAATCTGAAATGATTTGATGCCTACTAAACCAGGTTCTGTCATTATATTATAACGGCCGAAAAGTACCCCCCCATGCCAGAGTCATACCCATGACCCATGGCTCAACAGTCCGGTCAACAACCCCCTACGCCATAGAACCTAGCTTCCTCAATGGAGGAAGTTATGGAATAATGGGGACGCTACAATATTATCTTTTCACCTAAAAACAATAATGATCTTGGTCAATAGGTGGCAGTACAAGACCATGGTATTAACCTGTTTTTCCTTCTGGGTTTGTCGTCTAGGTAGTCTAGTGCGCATGCCCTGCTAGTTCCTCTCATAACTGAGAGAAGACTCGGTGGAAACAGATCATGTTTCTCTGGCCTACCGTTGCCTAGTTGTGTCAACTAAAATGGAGGGTCTTGAGCTCTTTTACTATAATATACTTCAAAGCTGACCTTGGGCCTCGACCAAACGGGAATGCACTGGATGCTTTGAATTTGCCAAAATCAAGAAAACGCTCAGACTGCATGCTGAAACCCTCTGAGACACTTTGCAAACAGTTAGTTGCAACAAATCATTGAAGAAGCAGGCCTGTTAGCTCAGCTGGTCAGAGCGTGGTGCTAGTAACGCCAAGGTCGCGAGTTTGATCCCCGTATGGGCCATAGAGTACTGATTATAATGTATCCGTGTGCATGTCTAACATGCAAAATCTCTCTTTTGTTAGGCAAAAACTGTCTCTATGCACATCTAATATGCTCTTCATTATCCAACAAGATTATGCCACCAAACACAGAGCCATAATGCCTGGTGGACATTTCAGCCAACTACCTTTCTTAAAGAAATAACACAAACACTTCTTATACCGACTGCGTGGCTGAATGGATAAGAAGCCTGACTATGAATCAGAAGATTGAGGGTTTGAATCCCTTTGTGGTTTTCCTTCCGTGTAACTGTCAAAGTTACTTAAAATGAACACAACTTGGTACTTGTAGAAGTAACTGGTTGGCTTTCTGTTAAACCTGAGTTTCAAATTCAGGCAACTGATTGATCCTCATGGCTGTGACAGATTTCAGTCTTTGTCCAGTAAAATCTGAGTGGTCTTCACGGCTCTGATCAATATGCTCTTCACTGCATTATCCAGCAACATTATGCCGCCAAACACACAGCTAGAAACCCTAATGGACTTTTCAAGGTGTCTGACTTTGAATCAGAAGATTGAGAGATCGAGTCCCTTAGTGGTTGGCCCACCGTGTAACTGTCAAAGGTAACAGAAATGAATTATAACTTGCTATTTGTAGAACTTATTGCTTGGCTCTCTGTCAAACCTAAGTTTCAAATTCAGTCAACTCATTGATCTTCATGGCTATGACTGATTTCACTGTTTGTCCAGTAAAAACTACATCACAGTATTTGATTTGGCCAAGTTAATCATGCCCCCCCCCAACATAATTATATTTGAACTGGGACTACACACACGCACGCACGCAAGTGTGATTGCTCTAGGCGTGGTGAGCAGTGATTAATTAGGTATAAATAGAGCTCAGGTGTGAGACAGGCTTCCGTTCAGTTCAGATGGAACTCCAGCAAACAGGTAACTGACCATTATTATTAACCACCAACATTTAACAGCTTTGTTTAAAATAATTCAGTTTGGGGAACTGGTCTGTGAATTAATGACATTGAAATGGACTAAATGAGGCTTTATATTTTAAACTCTTTCATGTTTTCCTAAATGTGACCATGGTCATGTAGGCCTACACAACTGAACACTTTTCTTCTGTATTTTCAGGTTATGAAGTCCAAGAAAAGTCACCAGAAGAAGACATAAGGTAGGCACTCTATGCTGCTTGTTCAGTGAAGAGCTGCTTGCAGTGAAGATTGGCGTTCAAGGTAAGAACTCTTATGCTGCTGCTGCTGCAGTAGTGAAGAGCTGCTTCTATGCAGTGAAGATTGGTGTTTAAGGTAAGAACCATGTTTTTATTCCTTTTGCTGCTGCTAGGGCTTTTGCGTTACGTCGTTCGCGTCGCGTCGTTCGCGTAAAATAAAAAACACAAAACACAGGCGCAGGCATGGAGCTCCTGGTTTTACTGGGATGGGGTTCGATTCCCTGCTGCGCCCTACTCATTGTGTTGGCATTTATTATTTTATATTTGAACACCCACATTGAATTGTTACGTTGTATTATACAGGCATCATCCTGTATCACTATATAGAGCTTAAACCTTTTATACTAATCTAAAGATTACTTCAATCTGAATATTAATGTATAGTATCCAGATGTATACGTATCAGCTCTGTGCGTAACTGGTTATTTATAAGGTGTTATGTAATGTTTGGTTGAATCATCCCCTTTAAAGGTAGGGTAAGTGATTTTCTGTAGTTAAAATAAGTGTTAAATGGCTCTGTTCTGATAGTTATCATTGCTTTAGAGTGTTTGTTCAGTAACAGGAGTCAATGTCTCTCCACGTCTTTAATGAACAAACTGCATTTTCAGGTCAGGATGCCAATTTTATCCAATCAGGATGGAGAACTCAGACAGGATATAGATTAAACAAGTGAAATTATAAGTGGGGACACAAAGAAATGAGCAGACAGAATTGGAACTGGAACGCCATAAAAATGAAGCTGATCTCTCTCCTGATTGGCTGAATGTGTCACCTACCTGACATTGTATTTTCTGTTTAATAAAGAGCTGGAGACCATAAAACAAGCTTCAAGCTTCCTAAGTGGTCAGACTTGAGCGCAGAGGGAAGCAGTGAGGGGTTAAGTGTCTTGCTTAGGGACACTTTTAGACACATTGGGACCTTCTGTTTCTGAGGCCACCACTCTACCTATTCAGCTATGGCCGCCCAATGCTGTGAGGCAAACACAGATTTAACATAGAGACACAGGATGCAGTGGCCCATATAGGTTCATGTGACATCATCAAAAAAAGATACTGCTTCAATCTGACCAGAGGCGTAATCAGCAAGAGTAACTAACACCTGTATGAGTGACCAGGGATAAATGCAGCTGATAAATAAATCCATGATCTGATAACAAGGGGAAAAGGGAGGGGGGGGGGGGCTTAACCCTTTAAGACCGGAAATGCATCTGTGTCATTTTAGATTTCTTTGGGAAATTAAAAAATAGCAGATCTACAAGCTCGTAGCACGGCACTCGATCTGAATATATCTCTTGAATATACATTCAAAGATTTGCCGCGCTATGAGCTTGTATATCACCTATTTTTGTATAGCCCAATAAATCTGAAATGATTTGATGCCTACTAAACCAGGTTCTGTCATTATATTATAACGGCCGAAAAGTACCCCCCCATGCCAGAGTCATACCCATGACCCATAGCTCCACAGTCCGGTCAACAACCCCCTACGCCATAGAACCTAGCTTCCTCAATGGAGGAAGTTATGGAATAATGGGGACGCTACAATATTATCTTTTCACCTAAAAACAATAATGATCTTGGTCAATAGGTGGCAGTGCAAGACCATGGTATTAACCTGTTTTTCCTTCTGGGTTTGTCGTCTAGGTAGTCTAGTGCGCATGCCCTGCTAGTTCCTCTCATAACTGAGAGAAGACTCGGTGGAAACAGACCATGTTTCTCTGGCCTACCGTTGCCTAGTTGTGTCAACTAAAATGGAGGGTCTTGAGCTCTTTTACTATAATATACTTCAAAGCTGACCTTGGGCCTCGACCAAACGGGAATGCACTGGATGCTTTGAATTTGCCAAAATCAAGAAAACGCTCAGACTGCATGCTGAAACCCTCTGAGACACTTTGCAAACAGTTAGTTGCAACAAATCATTGAAGAAGCAGGCCTGTTAGCTCAGCTGGTCAGAGCGTGGTGCTAGTAACGCCAAGGTCGCGAGTTTGATCCCCGTATGGGCCATAGAGTGCTGATTACAATCTATCCGTGTGCATCTCTAACATGCAAAAGCTCTTTTTTGTTAGGCAAAAACTGTCTCTATGCACATCTAATATGCTCTTCACTATCCAGCAAGATTATGCCACCAAACACAGAGCCATAATGCCTGGTGGACATTTCAGCCAACTACCTTTCTTAAAGAAATAACACAAAAGCTTCTTATACCGACTGCGTGGCTGAATGGATAAGAAGCCTGACTATGAATCAGAAGATTGAGGGTTCGAATCCCTTTGTGGTTTTCCTTCCGTGTAACTGTCAAAGTTACCTAAAATGAACACAACTTGGTACTTGTAGAAGTAACTGGTTGCCTTTCTGTTAAACCTGAGTTTCAAATTCAGGCAACTGATTGATCCTCATGGCTGTGACAGATTTCAGTCTTTGTCCAGTAAAATCTGAGTGGTCTTCACGGCTCTGATCAATATGCTCTTCACTGCATTATCCAGCAACATTATGCCACCAAACACACAGCTAGAAACCCTGATGGACTTTTCAAGGTGTCTGACTTTGAATCAGAAGATTGAGAGATCGAGTCCCTTAGTGGTTGGTCCACCGTGTAACTGTCAAAGGTAACAGAAATTAATTATAACTTGCTATTTGTAGAACTTATTGCTTGGCTCTCTGTCAAACCTAAGTTTCAAATTCAGTCAACTCATTGATCTTCATGGCTATGACTGATTTCACTGTTTGTCCAGTAAAAACTACATCACAGTATTTGATTTGGCCAAGTTAATCATGCCCCCCCCAACATAATTATATTTGAACTGGGACTACACACACGCACGCACGCACGCACGCACGCAAGTGTGATTGCTCTAGGCGTGGTGAGCAGTGATTAATTAGGTATAAATAGAGCTCAGGTGTGAGACAGGCTTCCGTTCAGTTCAGATGGAACTCCAGCAAACAGGTAACTGACCATTATTATTAACCACCAACATTTAACAGCTTTGTTTAAAATAATTCAGTTTGGGGAACTGGTCTGTGAATTAATGACATTGAAATGGACTAAATGAGGCTTTATATTTTAAACTCTTTCATGTTTTCCTAAATGTGACCATGGTCATGTAGGCCTACACAACTGAACACTTTTCTTCTGTATTTTCAGGTTATGAAGTCCAAGAAAAGTCACCAGAAGAAGACATAAGGTAGGCACTCTATGCTGCTTGTTCAGTGAAGAGCTGCTTGCAGTGAAGATTGGCGTTCAAGGTAAGAACTCTTATGCTGCTGCTGCTGCAGTGAAGAGCTGCTTCTATGCAGTGAAGATTGGTGTTTAAGGTAAGAACCATGTTTTTATTCCTTTTGCTGCTGCTAGGGCTTTTGCGTTACGTCGTTCGCGTCGCGTCGTTCGCGTTAAATAAAATATAAAAAACACAAAACACAGGCGCAGGCATGGAGCTCCTGGTTTTACTGGGATGGGGTTCGATTCCCTGCTGCGCCCTACTCATTGTGTTGGCATTTATTATTTTATATTTGAACACCCACATTGAATTGTTACATTGTATTATACAGGCATCATCCTGTATCACTATATAGAGCTTAAACCTTTTATACTAATCTAAAGATTACTTCAATCTGAATATTAATGTATAGTATCCAGATGTATACGTATCAGCTCTGTGCGTAACTGGTTATTTGCAAGGTGTTATGTAATGTTTGGTTGAATCATCCCCTTTAAAGGTAGGGTAAGTGATTTTCTGTAGTTAAAATAAGTGTTAAATGGCTCTGTTCTGATAGTTATCATTGCTTTAGAGTGTTTGTTCAGTAACAGGAGTCAATGTCTCTCCACGTCTTTAATGAACAAACTGCATTTTCAGGTCAGGATGCCAATTTTATCCAATCAGGATGGAGAACTCAGACAGGATATAGATTAAACAAGTGAAATTAGAAGTGGTGACACAAAGAAATGAGCAGACAGAATTGGAACTGGAACGCTATAAAAATGAAGCTGATCTCTCTCCTGATTGGCTGAATGTGTCACCTACCTGACATTGTATTTTCTGTTTAATAAAGAGCTGGAGACTATAAAACAAGCTTCAAGATTCCCAAGTGGTCAGACATGAGCGCAGAGGAAAGCAGTGAGGGGTTAAGTGTCTTGCTTAGGGACACTTTTAGACACATTGGGACCTTCTGTTTCTGAGGCCACCACTCTACCTATTCAGCTATGGCCGCCCAATGCTGTGAGGCAAACACAGATTTAACATAGAGACACAGGATGCAGTGGCCCATATAGGTTCATGTGACATCATCAAAAAAAGATACTGCTTCAATCTGACCAGAGGCGTAATCAGCAAGAGTAACTAACACCTGTATGAGTGACCAGGGATAAATGCAGCTGATAAATAAATCCATGATCTGATAACAAGGGGAAAAGGGAGGGGGGGGGGCTTAACCCTTTAAGACCGGAAATGCATCTGTGTCATTTTAGATTTCTTTGGGAAATTAAAAAATAGCAGATCTACAAGCTCGTAGCACGGCACTCGATCTGAATATATCTCTTGAATATATATTCAAAGATTTGCCGCGCTATGAGCTTGTATATCACCTATTTTTGTATAGCCCAATACATCTGAAATGATTTGATGCCTACTAAACCAGGTTCTGTCATTATATTATAACGGCCGAAAAGTACCCCCCCATGCCAGAGTCATACCCATGACCCATGGCTCCACAGTCCGGTCAACAACCCCCTACGCCATAGAACCTAGCTTCCTCAATGGAGGAAGTTATGGAATAATGGGGACGCTACAATATTATCTTTTCACCTAAAAACAATAATGATCTTGGTCAATAGGTGGCAGTGCAAGACCATGGTATTAACCTGTTTTTCCTTCTGGGTTTGTCGTCTAGGTAGTCTAGTGCATAGACATATAAAGGTAGACGCCTCCTCTGGCTCTGAGGCATCTGTATCTCGGGCGCGCACCAGCTTCCGCCCTCAGTCGCGTGCGTCACAGAAGGGGACGTTCGGTAGGCCAATCAGAGGCCTACTGAACGCCCCCTTCTGTGACACACACGAATAGGGAAAAACTTCCTTGGACCAGGGGCGGAAGCAATACAAGGGTATTGCGATACAGGTCGCTCCAATGAACTGCAGAGGCCAATGAGGTATCTAGGTTTCTATATCTATGGTCTAGTGCGCATGCCCTGCTAGTTCCTCTCATAACTGAGAGAAGACTCGGTGGAAACAGACCATGTTTCTCTGGCCTACCGTTGCCTAGTTGTGTCAACTAAAATGGAGGGTCTTGAGCTCTTTTACTATAATATACTTCAAAGCTGACCTTGGGCCTCGACCAAACGGGAATGCACTGGATGCTTTGAATTTGCCAAAATCAAGAAAACGCTCAGACTGCATGCTGAAACCCTCTGAGACACTTTGCAAACAGTTAGTTGCAACAAATCATTGAAGAAGCAGGCCTGTTAGCTCAGCTGGTCAGAGCGTGGTGCTAGTAACGCCAAGGTCACAAGTTTGATCCCCGTATGGGCCATAGAGTACTGATTACAATGTATCCGCGTGCATCTCTAACATGCAAAAGCTCTCTTTTGTTAGGCAAAAACTGTCTCTATGCACATCTAATATGCTCTTCACTATCCAGCAATATTATGCCACCAAACACAGAGCCATAATGCCTGGTGGACATTTCAGCCAACTACCTTTCTTAAAGAAATAACACAAATGCTTCTTATACCGACTGCGTGGCTGAATGGATAAGAAGCCTGACCATGAATCAGAAGATTGAGGGTTTGAATCCCTTTGTGGTTTTCCTTCCGTGTAACTGTCAAAGTTACCTAAAATGAACACAACTTGGTACTTGTAGAAGTAACTGGTTGGCTTTCTGTTAAACCTGAGTTTCAAATTCAGGCAACTGATTGATCCTCATGGCTGTGACAGATTTCAGTCTTTGTCCAGTAAAATCTGAGTGGTCTTCACGGCTCTGATCAATATGCTCTTCACTGCATTATCCAGCAACATTATGCTGCCAAACACACAGCTAGAAACCCTGATGGACTTTTCAAGGTGTCTGACTTTGAATCAGAAGATTGAGAGATCGAGTCCCTTAGTGGTTGGCCCACCGTGTAACTGTCAAAGGTAACAGAAATTAATTATAACTTGCTATTTGTAGAACTTATTGCTTGGCTCTCTGTCAAACCTAAGTTTCAAATTCAGTCAACTCATTGATCTTCATGGCTATGACTGATTTCACTGTTTGTCCAGTAAAAACTACATCACAGTATTTGATTTGGCCAAGTTAATCATGCCCCCCCAACATAATTATATTTGAACTGGGACTACACACACGCACGCACGCACGCACGCACGCACGCAGTGTGATTGCTCTAGGCGTGGTGAGCAGTGATTAATTAGGTATAAATAGAGCTCAGGTGTGAGACAGGCTTCCGTTCAGTTCAGATGGAACTCCAGCAAACAGGTAACTGACCATTATTATTAACCACCAACATTTAACAGCTTTGTTTAAAATAATTCAGTTTGGGGAACTGGTCTGTGAATTAATGACATTGAAATGGACAAAATGAGGCTTTATATTTTAAACTCTTTCATGTTTTCCTAAATGTGACCATGGTCATGTAGGCCTACACAACTGAACACTTTTCTTCTGTATTTTCAGGTTATGAAGTCCAAGAAAAGTCACCAGAAGAAGACATAAGGTAGGCAGTCTATGCTGCTTGTTCAGTGAAGAGCTGCTTGCAGTGAAGATTGGCGTTCAAGGTAAGAACTCTTATGCTGCTGCTGCTGCAGTGAAGAGCTGCTTCTATGCAGTGAAGATTGGTGTTTAAGGTAAGAACCATGTTTTTATTCCTTTTGCTGCTGCTAGGGGTTTTGCGTTACGTCGTTCGCGTCGCGTCGTTCGCGTAAAATAAAAAATAAAAAACACAAAACACAGGCGCAGGCATGGAGCTCCTGGTTTTACTGGGATGGGGTTCGATTCCCTGCTGCGCCCTACTCATTGTGTTGGCATTTATTATTTTATATTTGAACACCCACATTGAATTGTTACATTGTATTATACAGGCATCATCCTGTATCACTATATAGAGCTTAAACCTTTTATACTAATCTAAAGATTACTTCAATCTGAATATTAATGTATAGTATCCAGATGTATACGTATCAGCTCTGTGCGTAACTGGTTATTTGCAAGGTGTTATGTAATGTTTGGTTGAATCATCCCCTTTAAAGGTAGGGTAAGTGATTTTCTGTAGTTAAAATAAGTGTTAAATGGCTCTGTTCTGATAGTTATCATTGCTTTAGAGTGTTTGTTCAGTAACAGGAGTCAATGTCTCTCCACGTCTTTAATGAACAAACTGCATTTTCAGGTCAGGATGCCAATTTTATCCAATCAGGATGGAGAACTCAGACAGGATATAGATTAAACAAGTGAAATTAGAAGTGGTGACACAACGAAATGAGCAGACAGAATTGGAACTGGAACGCTATAAAAAATGAAGCTGATCTCTCTCCTGATTGGCTGAATGTGTCACCTACCTGACATTGTATTTTCTGTTTAATAAAGAGCTGGAGACTATAAAACAAGCTTCAAGCTTCCCAAGTGGTCAGACTTGAGCGCAGAGGGAAGCAGTGAGGGGTTAAGTGTCTTGCTTAGGGACACTTTTAGACACATTGGGACCTTCTGTTTCTGAGGCCACCACTCTACCTATTCAGCTATGGCCGCCCAATGCTGTGAGGCAAACACAGATTTAACATAGAGACACAGGATGCAGTGGCCCATATAGGTTCATGTGACATCATCAAAAAAAGATACTGCTTCAATCTGACCAGAGGCGTAATCAGCAAGAGTAACTAACACCTGTATGAGTGACCAGGGATAAATGCAGCTGATAAATAAATCCATGATCTGATAAGAAGGGGAAAAGGGAGGGGGGGGGGCCTAACCCTTTAAGACCGGAAATGCATCTGTGTCATTTTAGATTTCTTTGGGAAATTAAAAAATAGCAGATCTACAAGCTCGTAGCACGGCACTCGATCTGAATATATCTCTTGAATATATATTCAAAGATTTGCCGCGCTATGAGCTTGTATATCACCTATTTTTGTATAGCCCAATAAATCTGAAATGATTTGATGCCTACTAAACCAGGTTCTGTCATTATATTATAACGGCCGAAAAGTGCCCCCCCATGCCAGAGTCATACCCATGACCCATGGCTCAACAGTCCGGTCAACAACCCCCTACACCATAGAACCTAGCTTCCTCAATGGAGGAAGGTATGGAATAATGGGGACGCTACAATATTATCTTTTCACCTAAAAACAATAATGATCTTGGTCAATAGGTGGCAGTGCAAGACCATGGTATTAACCTGTTTTTCCTTCTGGGTTTGTCGTCTAGGTAGTCTAGTGCGCATGCCTTGCTAGTTCCTCTCATAACTGAGAGAAGACTCGGTGGAAACAGACCATGTTTCTCTGGCCTACCGTTGCCTAGTTGTGTCAACTAAAATGGAGGATCTTGAGCTCTTTTACTATAATATACTTCAAAGCTGACCTTGGGCCTCGACCAAACGGGAATGCACTGGATGCTTTGAATTTGCCAAAATCAAGAAAACGCTCAGACTGCATGCTGAAACCCTCTGAGACACTTTGCAAACAGTTAGTTGCAACAAATCATTGAAGAAGCAGGCCTGTTAGCTCAGCTGGTCAGAGCATGGTGCTAGTAACGCAAAGGTCGCGAGTTTGATCCCCGTATGTGCCATAGAGTACTGATTACAATGTATCCGTGTGCATCTCTAACATGCAAAAGCTCTCTTTTGTTAGGCAAAAACTGTCTCTATGCACATCTAATATGCTCTCCATTATCCAGCAAGATTATGCCACCAAACACAGAGCCATAATGCCTGGTGGACATTTCAGCCAACTACCTTTCTTAAAGAAATAACACAAACACTTCTTTTACTGACTGCGTGGCTGAATGGATAAGAAGCCTGACTATGAATCAGAAGATTGAGGGTTCGAATCCCTTTGTGGTTTTCCTTCCGTGTAACTGTTAAAGTTACTTAAAATGAACACAACTTGGTACTTGTAGAAGTAACTGGTTGCCTTTCTGTTAAACCTGAGTTTCAAATTCAGGCAACTGATTGATCCTCATGGCTGTGACAGATTTCAGTCTTTGTCCAGTACAATCTGAGTGGTCTTCACGGCTCTGATCAATATGCTCTTCACTGCATTATCCAGCAACATTATGCCACCAAACACACAGCTAGAAACCCTGATGGACTTTTCAAGGTGTCTGACTTTGAATCAGAAGATTGAGAGATCGAGTCCCTTAGTGGTTGGCCCACCGTGTAACTGTCAAAGGTAACAGAAATGAATTATAACTTGCTATTTGTAGAACTTATTGCTTGGCTCTCTGTCAAACCTAAGTTTCAAATTCAGTCAACTCATTGATCTTCATGGCTATGACTGATTTCACTGTTTGTCCAGTAAAAACTACATCACAGTATTTGATTTGGCCAAGTTAATCATGCCCCCCCCCAACATAATTATATTTGAACTGGGACTACACACACGCACGCACGCAAGTGTGATTGCTCTAGGCGTGGTGAGCAGTGATTAATTAGGTATAAATAGAGCTCAGGTGTGAGACAGGCTTCCGTTCAGTTCAGATGGAACTCCAGCAAACAGGTAACTGACCATTATTATTAACCACCAACATTTAACAGCTTTGTTTAAAATAATTCAGTTTGGGGAACTGGTCTGTGAATTAATGACATTGAAATGGACTAAATGAGGCTTTATATTTTAAACTCTTTCATGTTTTCCTAAATGTGACCATGGTCATGTAGGCCGACACAACTGAACACTTTTCTTCTGTATTTTCAGGTTATGAAGTCCAAGAAAAGTCACCAGAAGAAGACATAAGGTAGGCACTCTATGCTGCTTGTTCAGTGAAGAGCTGCTTGCAGTGAAGATTGGCGTTCAAGGTAAGAACTCTTATGCTGCTGCCGCTGCAGTAGTGAAGAGCTGCTTCTATGCAGTGAAGATTGGTGTTTAAGGTAAGACCCATGTTTTTATTCCTTTTGCTGCTGCTAGGGGTTTTGCGTTACGTCGTTCGCGTCGCGTCGTTCGCGTAAAATAAAAAACACATAACACAGGCGCAGGCATGGAGCTCCTGGTTTTACTGGGATGGGGTTCGATTCCCTGCTGCGCCCTACTCATTGTGTTGGCATTTATTATTTTATATTTGAACACCCACATTGAATTACGTTGTATTATACAGGCATCATCCTGTATCACTATATAGAGCTTAAACCTTTTATACTAATCTAAAGATTACTTCAATCTGAATATTAATGTATAGTATCCAGATGTATACGTATCAGCTCTGTGCGTAACTGGTTATTTGCAAGGTGTTATGTAATGTTTGGTTGAATCATCCCCTTTAAAGGTAGGGTAAGTGATTTTCTGTAGTTAAAATAAGTGTTAAATGGCTCTGTTCTGATAGTTATCATTGCTTTAGAGTGTTTGTTCAGTAACAGGAGTCAATGTCTCTCCACGTCTTTAATGAACAAACTGCATTTTCAGGTCAGGATGCCAATTTTATCCAATCAGGATGGAGAACTCAGACAGGATATAGATTAAACAAGTGAAATTATAAGTGGGGACACAAAGAAATGAGCAGACAGAATTGGAACTGGAACGCCATAAAAATGAAGCTGATCTCTCTCCTGATTGGCTGAATGTGTCACCTACCTGACATTGTATTTTCTGTTTAATAAAGAGCTGGAGACCATAAAACAAGCTTCAAGCTTCCTAAGTGGTCAGACTTGAGCGCAGAGGGAAGCAGTGAGGGGTTAAGTGTCTTGCTTAGGGACACTTTTAGACACATTGGGACCTTCTGTTTCTGAGGCCACCACTCTACCTATTCAGCTATGGCCGCCCAATGCTGTGAGGCAAACACAGATTTAACATAGAGACACAGGATGCAGTGGCCCATATAGGTTCATGTGACATCATCAAAAAAAGATACTGCTTCAATCTGACCAGAGGCGTAATCAGCAAGAGTAACTAACACCTGTATGAGTGACCAGGGATAAATGCAGCTGATAAATAAATCCATGATCTGATAACAAGGGGAAAAGGGAGGGGGGGGGGGGCTTAACCCTTTAAGACCGGAAATGCATCTGTGTCATTTTAGATTTCTTTGGGAAATTAAAAAATAGCAGATCTACAAGCTCGTAGCACGGCACTCGATCTGAATATATCTCTTGAATATATATTCAAAGATTTGCCGCGCTATGAGCTTGTATATCACCTATTTTTGTATAGCCCAATAAATCTGAAATGATTTGATGCCTACTAAACCAGGTTCTGTCATTATATTATAACGGCCGAAAAGTACCCCCCCATGCCAGAGTCATACCCATGACCCATAGCTCCACAGTCCGGTCAACAACCCCCTACGCCATAGAACCTAGCTTCCTCAATGGAGGAAGTTATGGAATAATGGGGACGCTACAATATTATCTTTTCACCTAAAAACAATAATGATCTTGGTCAATAGGTGGCAGTGCAAGACCATGGTATTAACCTGTTTTTCCTTCTGGGTTTGTCGTCTAGGTAGTCTAGTGCGCATGCCCTGCTAGTTCCTCTCATAACTGAGAGAAGACTCGGTGGAAACAGACCATGTTTCTCTGGCCTACCGTTGCCTAGTTGTGTCAACTAAAATGGAGGGTCTTGAGCTCTTTTACTATAATATACTTCAAAGCTGACCTTGGGCCTCGACCAAACGGGAATGCACTGGATGCTTTGAATTTGCCAAAATCAAGAAAACGCTCAGACTGCATGCTGAAACCCTCTGAGACACTTTGCAAACAGTTAGTTGCAACAAATCATTGAAGAAGCAGGCCTGTTAGCTCAGCTGGTCAGAGCGTGGTGCTAGTAACGCCAAGGTCGCGAGTTTGATCCCCGTATGGGCCATAGAGTGCTGATTACAATCTATCCGTGTGCATCTCTAACATGCAAAAGCTCTTTTTTGTTAGGCAAAAACTGTCTCTATGCACATCTAATATGCTCTTCACTATCCAGCAAGATTATGCCACCAAACACAGAGCCATAATGCCTGGTGGACATTTCAGCCAACTACCTTTCTTAAATAAATAACACAAAAGCTTCTTATACCGACTGCGTGGCTGAATGTATAAGAAGCCTGACTATGAATCAGAAGATTGAGGGTTCGAATCCCTTTGTGGTTTTCCTTCCGTGTAACTGTCAAAGTTACCTAAAATGAACACAACTTGGTACTTGTAGAAGTAACTGGTTGCCTTTCTGTTAAACCTGAGTTTCAAATTCAGGCAACTGATTGATCCTCATGGCTGTGACAGATTTCAGTCTTTGTCCAGTAAAATCTGAGTGGTCTTCACGGCTCTGATCAATATGCTCTTCACTGCATTATCCAGCAACATTATGCCACCAAACACACAGCTAGAAACCCTGATGGACTTTTCAAGGTGTCTGACTTTGAATCAGAAGATTGAGAGATCGAGTCCCTTAGTGGTTGGTCCACCGTGTAACTGTCAAAGGTAACAGAAATTAATTATAACTTGCTATTTGTAGAACTTATTGCTTGGCTCTCTGTCAAACCTAAGTTTCAAATTCAGTCAACTCATTGATCTTCATGGCTATGACTGATTTCACTGTTTGTCCAGTAAAAACTACATCACAGTATTTGATTTGGCCAAGTTAATCATGCCCCCCCCAACATAATTATATTTGAACTGGGACTACACACACGCACGCACGCACGCACGCACGCAAGTGTGATTGCTCTAGGCGTGGTGAGCAGTGATTAATTAGGTATAAATAGAGCTCAGGTGTGAGACAGGCTTCCGTTCAGTTCAGATGGAACTCCAGCAAACAGGTAACTGACCATTATTATTAACCACCAACATTTAACAGCTTTGTTTAAAATAATTCAGTTTGGGGAACTGGTCTGTGAATTAAAGACATTGAAATGGAGTAAATGAGGCTTTATATTTTAAACTCTTTCATGTTTTCCTAAATGTGACCATGGTCATGTAGGCCTACACAACTGAACACTTTTCTTCTGTATTGTCAGGTTATGAAGTCCAAGAAAAGTCACCAGAAGAAGACATAAGGTAGGCACTCTATGCTGCTTGTTCAGTGAAGAGCTGCTTGCAGTGAAGATTGGCGTTCAAGGTAAGAACTCTTATGCTGCTGCTGCTGCTGCTGCAGTGAAGAGCTGCTTCTATGCAGTGAAGATTGGTGTTTAAGGTAAGAACCATGTTTTTATTCCTTTTGCTGCTGCTAGGGGTTTTGCGTTACGTCGTTCGCGTCGCGTCGTTCGCGTAAAATAAAAAATAAAAAACACAAAACACAGGCGCAGGCATGGAGCTCCTGGTTTTACTGGGATGGGGTTCGATTCCCTGCTGCGCCCTACTCATTGTGTTGGTATTTATTATTTTATATTTGAACACCCACATTGAATTGTTACATTGTATTATACAGGCATCATCCTGTATCACTATGTAGAGCTTAAACCTTTTATACTAATCTAAAGATTACTTCAATCTGAATATTAATGTATAGTATCCAGATGTATACGTATCAGCTCTGTGCGTAACTGGTTATTTGCAAGGTGTTATGTAATGTTTGGTTGAATCATCCCCTTTAAAGGTAGGGTAAGTGATTTTCTGTAGTTAAAATAAGTGTTAAATGGCTCTGTTCTGATAGTTATCATTGCTTTAGAGTGTTTGTTCAGTAACAGGAGTCAATGTCTCTCCACGTCTTTAATGAACAAACTGCATTTTCAGGTCAGGATGCCAATTTTATCCAATCAGGATGGAGAACTCAGACAGGATATAGATTAAACAAGTGAAATTATAAGTGGGGACACAAAGAAATGAGCAGACAGAATTGGAACTGGAACGCTATAAAAATGAAGCTGATCTCTCTCCTGATTGGCTGAATGTGTCACCTACCTGACATTGTATTTTCTGTTTAATAAAGAGCTGGAGACCATAAAACAAGCTTCAAGCTTCCCAAGTGGTCAGACTTGAGCGCAGAGGGAAGCAGTGAGGGGTTAAGTGTCTTGCTTAGGGACACTTTTAGACACATTGGGAGTTGCCCTCATTTATCAACGCGGTGTAGACCAAATAATGGGCGTACGGCGTAATCACCGCAATTTTCGGCATTTATCAATATATCCTGACGTGGGCTTTATCCTACGGTACGCTGAGATCTCACGTCTGGTCGAGACCAGTTGTTGACGTTGGCTGCACCCGTTTATTCCATTCTAGACCTGCGGAGCACCATTGTCTGACTGTCTGACAAGCATCTGGACACATAATCCACTCCTAAATGTGTATATCTACACTAATAAATAATCGCTGTGAAAATATATCATTTTATAAAGTAATTTAAACAAACTGCTTTAACAGTGATTCAGATAAGATTGTAGATCTGTCTGTATTGAAAATAGCAGATCTACAAGCTCACAAGCCAGCATTGCATCGCGACGCGTTGTGAGCTTGTAGATCTGCTATTTTCAAAAATATACGAGCGCTTTTGCGCCGGGAGTCCCGCGGCCGGGACGGCACCTTTTCATGGACAGTGAGGTATTCAAACTTACAGTAGCTTGTCCTATGTTATGGAGTTATGTCATAGAGAGTTATGAAGACTACAACCTGGCTGGGTTAAGGATATAAACCCGACGCTCCAATCTCTTATTAACGTGGGCGGCACGGGATCACTGCAGTCTGCAGACCGCCCGAGTCTCATGGGGAATATAGCCTACTACATGAATGCTTTAGTGTAACTTGAACGGGCACTGCTCGGTATGGGGTAAATAAATATACAAACGTATTCCATTCATGGCGATGTAATTGGTATCATCATATGTCATTCATGTAGGCTACAAGCGTAACGTGACAATTATATTGTACCGCTACGGTACGGAGTGTGTGTGTGTGTGTGTGTGTGTGTGTGTGTGTGTGTGGAGACAGAGAGGGCGTGTGCGTGTGCGTGTGTGGCGAGGCGATTCTTATTGGCTTTTCATGTCTTTGGTCGTATTCTGGTTCGTCTTCATGTCGTAAAATCGGGGCGTTTTGAGATTTTTTAAAGGGCGTGTTATTTAAATGACGCTCGTTTCAGCCGTGACATTTATCAACGCTGGGACCAAGTATAAGCTCGGATCAGCTGTGTAGGATGCGTTGATAAATGTGACTTCGACGTTGGTGTACGGCCGAATATATGGAAAATATACGGCGGTTTATACGCTGCGTTGATAAATGAGGGCCATTGGGACCTTCTGTTTCTGAGGCCACCACTCTACCTATTCAGCTATGGCCGCCCAATGCTGTGAGGCAAACACAGATTTAACATAGAGACACAGGATGCAGTGGCCCATATAGGTTCATGTGACATCATCAAAAAAAGATACTGCTTCAATCTGACCAGAGGCGTAATCAGCAAGAGTAACTAACACCTGTATGAGTGACCAGGGATAAATGCAGCTGATAAATAAATCCATGATCTGATAACAAGGGGAAAAGGGAGGGGGGGGGGGGCTTAACCCTTTAAGACCGGAAATGCATCTGTGTCATTTTAGATTTCTTTGGGAAATTAAAAAATAGCAGATCTACAAGCTCGTAGCACGGCACTCGATCTGAATATATCTCTTGAATATATATTCAAAGATTTGCCGCGCTATGAGCTTGTATATCACCTATTTTTGTATAGCCCAATAAATCTGAAATGATTTGATGCCTACTAAACCAGGTTCTGTCATTATATTATAACGGCCGAAAAGTACCCCCCCATGCCAGAGTCATACCCATGACCCATAGCTCCACAGTCCGGTCAACAACCCCCTACGCCATAGAACCTAGCTTCCTCAATGGAGGAAGTTATGGAATAATGGGGACGCTACAATATTATCTTTTCACCTAAAAACAATAATGATCTTGGTCAATAGGTGGCAGTGCAAGACCATGGTATTAACCTGTTTTTCCTTCTGGGTTTGTCGTCTAGGTAGTCTAGTGCGCATGCCCTGCTAGTTCCTCTCATAACTGAGAGAAGACTCGGTGGAAACAGACCATGTTTCTCTGGCCTACCGTTGCCTAGTTGTGTCAACTAAAATGGAGGGTCTTGAGCTCTTTTACTATAATATACTTCAAAGCTGACCTTGGGCCTCGACCAAACGGGAATGCACTGGATGCTTTGAATTTGCCAAAATCAAGAAAACGCTCAGACTGCATGCTGAAACCCTCTGAGACACTTTGCAAACAGTTAGTTGCAACAAATCATTGAAGAAGCAGGCCTGTTAGCTCAGCTGGTCAGAGCGTGGTGCTAGTAACGCCAAGGTCGTGAGTTTGATCCCCGTATGGGCCATAGAGTGCTGATTACAATCTATCCGTGTGCATCTCTAACATGCAAAAGCTCTTTTTTGTTAGGCAAAAACTGTCTCTATGCACATCTAATATGCTCTTCACTATCCAGCAAGATTATGCCACCAAACACAGAGCCATAATGCCTGGTGGACATTTCAGCCAACTACCTTTCTTAAAGAAATAACACAAAAGCTTCTTATACCGACTGCGTGGCTGAATGGATAAGAAGCCTGACTATGTGTTATGTATGTCCACTTACATAAACAGTATAATAATGAGTCAAACAGTGTTAGAGAGTTTATCCATTGTTTACTTATTCAGCGCGCTTTGCAATACAGACACGGTCCGCCAATGATGACGTAACAACCTCTCTTAAAGGAACAGTGAGCTGCCAATATAACAGTAGTGCCAGGGCTCAAATACATAACAATTCCTCCCTTCTAATTTTTATGTACTCTAAATCAATCTTAGCAAAACAGAAATTAAGGCACCATAACAAACAATTATGAAATGTGATACAGAATTCAAAACTTGACTTTTTGTTTCTTTTCTTTGACAATCGGTCCAATAGTCATCGTGTGTGTGTGTGAGTGCGTGTGGTGTGTGGTGTGTGTGTGTGTGTGTGTGTGTGTGTGTGTGTTAAAGTTCCAGGGTCTTGTTGTCCATAAAGTGTTAACTATAACTCAAACCTCTGAGGGGGTCTACGGTCTCTTTCAGGGTAGCGGCGTACTGGGGATTCAGGGTCAGCCACACTCTGAAGAGTAATGTCCACAGTCTCTTGAGTGTCATTGTGAACAGTGCCACATGCTGGTGGCATGAAGCTGTCATCAGCGTCCTGAGGATTATCTGAACCCGCTGGCTCAGTGGTGACTTCTCTGGTGGATGCATCTAGAAGTTGGTCGACGTGTCGGCGCCAGATCAAGTTGGGCTCCACACCAACAGTGTACGACAAGGGTCCTGTCTGTGACAGTATCTCACCAGACATCCATTTCCGGGTGGGACTGCGATAGTCTCTGGCCAGGACTTTCTGTCCAACGTCAAAGGTTCTCATCTTCCTTTGCAGCTGACTGGGGGAACACTGTTTTTCTTGAACGTGTTTACGAATGTCTGGTTTTAGCAAATCTAAGCGTGACCTCAAGGGTCTTCCCAGGAACAGCATTGCAGGTGTCTGTCCTGTGGTGGCATGTGCAGTGTTCCTGTATGCCAGAAGAAAGTTGGCTACCTTCTGTTGCAGCACTTCCTCCTTCTTACTGGCTTTCATTGACTGTTTGAAAGTTTGAATAAAACGTTCTGCCAACCCATTTGTGGCTGGGTGGTGAGGGGCCGACGTGATATGTTTAATGCCATTGCCCTTGAGGAAACATTGGAACTCCTGCCCCATGAACAAGCTGGCATTGTCACTCACCAGGTGCAGGGGCAAGCCTGCACGAGCAAAAAGCATTCGCAGGAGGTTTATTGTCTTAGCAGCAGTCGCTTTCTTAACTATAAAGATTTCAGGCCACTTTGAATGGGCGTCGACAACAATAAAAAACATGTGATCCAAAAACGGCCCAGCATAATCAACATGTATGCGTTGCCAGGGGGTGGAAGGCCATTCCCACGTGTGGACAGGTGCTGGCTGGGGTTGTCGATGGGTCTGTTGACAACCTGTGCATGACTTGGCAAGGTCTTCAATTTGGCTATCCATGCCAGGCCACCATACATAACTTCTGGCAAGGCTTTTCATTTTAACTACACCAAGGTGTCCTTCATGCAATGATGCAAGCACTTTCGAACGTAGCTTTGGAGGTACAACAACACGGGACCCCCACATAATGCAACCTTGGCACACAGAGAGTTGATGTTGTCGTTTAGCGTACTCCGGAAGTTGGGCATCCCCGTGTGCTGGCCATCCATTCACTGTCAAATCATAGACCTTAGCTAGAACAGGGTCATTTCTTGTCTCTCTTTGTACCTGCGCACTAGTAACAGGCAGAGGTTCTATCTGTGACATGTGTAGCACGACAGCAGGATCAGTAGCTTTTTCAGACTTCACTTGTGGAAGCCGGGACAGTCCATCAGCATTTCCATGGAGCTTAGTACTTTTATATTCAATTGTGTACGTGTGCGCTCCTAAGAATAAAGCCCATCTCTGTATGCGTGCCGCTGCCATGGCGGGAACACCTTTTTGGGGACTAAAGATGGATACTAGGGGCTGGTGATCAGTAATCAAAGTGAAACGTTGTCCATAGAGGTACTGATTAAACTTTTTCACACCCCATACCAAGCTCAAAGCTTCTCTGTCAATTTGTGCATAATTGCATTCAGCAGATGTTAAGGACCGAGAAGCAAAAGCAATTGGTCTCTCTGAGCCATCAGGCATCCTATGTGATAATACAGCCCCTATGCCATATGGTGACGCATCGCAAGCCAGGCGCAGAGGAAGGCATGGGTCATAGTGCGTCAACACTTCATCGGAGGTTATCAGTTTCTTTGCTGCTGTGAACGCCTGTGCACACTCCCTGGTCCACCTCCATTTGGTGTCCTTTTGCAGCAGTGCATTCAGTGGGTGTAACACAGTTGAGAGATTTGGCAAGAAGCGATGATAGTAGTTAATTAAACCTAGAAATGAGCGACATTGGCTCACATTCTCAGGCTGTGGAGCATTCAGAATGGCATCAATCTTGTCCTGTGTCTTGTGAAGGCCATGTCTGTCAATTTTGTGTCCGCAGTACTCAATGGAGGCTTGGAAGAACTCACATTTCTTCCTATTAGCTCTCAGGCCATATTCCTCCAGCCTTGTTAGAACAGCCTCTAGGTTTGCTAAATGAGTGGTAGTATCTGGGCCAGTCACAATAATGTCATCTAAGTAACACTGAGTGCCAGGTATTCCTTGCAACACCTGGTCCATGGCCCGCTGCCAAATTGCTGGGGCACTAGTAATGCCAAACACTAGTCTACTATACTGGTACAGGCCCTTGTGCGTATTTATGGTCAGATATTTCTGTGAAGACTCTTCCATTTCCATTTGTAGATAGGCCTGTGCAAGGTCAATTTTTGAGAAACGCTCACCGTGTGACAAGGATGCGAAAATATCATCTATACGTGGGAGTGGGTACTGCTCTGCATGTATTACAGGATTCAATGTCACTTTAAAATCCCCACAAATCCTTACTTTGTCAGTTGTCTTTTTGCCCACAGGTACTATAGGCGTTGCCCACTCAGCCCAATCCACCTTGGATAATATTCCTTGGTCCACTAGGTGTTGGAGCTCGGCTTCCACTTTGGGGCGTAAGGCATATGGGACAGGACGAGCCTTGTGAAATTTTGGCGTTGCATCGTTCTCAAGCTCAATCCGTGCCTTGATGTGTTTTAGGGTACCAATGCCCTCTCTGAACACTTCAGCATGTTTATCCATTATCTGTGTCAGTTGCACGTCTGCACACAGATTTTTCTCCTTGGTGGCGATTTGCATCGCCTTTATGTCATGCCAGTTCAGACGGATGTGCCTCAACCACTGTCGTCCGAATAATGGCACACCTCCATACTTAAGTACATACAACTCAAGGTTGCGCATTTGGCCCTCATATGTCACTTTCACCTTCAGTTTTCCCAGTGGAGTGATCCGCTCACCTGTGTATGTTTTCAGTCTCACACTGGTGTGTTTCAGTTTCAGTTTAGGGAAATGCTCCTTGTAGTCTTGTAAGGATATGATAGACAGTGCAGATCCAGTATCCAGTTCCATTTTGAATGGCACTCCATTAACTTTAGGTGTCAGCCATATGACTTCACTGTCATCATCTTCTGTGGAGTATAAATCAAGACAGGCCAAATTCTCTTCATTTGAATCCTCTGAGTCTGTCTCTGTTACTTCATGCACTTTTTGGCTGCCCTTTCCTGTTCTCTTCCCTTGTCTATCACTGTACCTTGATTTGCACATTTTCTGTATGTGTCCTCTTCTGTTGCACTGCCTGCAGTCTTTATCCTTGAACCAACAATCTGCAGGGTCATGTGACTTTTTTCCACATCTGAAGCAAGGCTGTGTTTTCTCATTGCGTTGGTTTGTTTGGAACTTGTGCACTGATCTTGCTTCATTGTGTTTGCCTTGTAACTCACTTGCATCCTTTGTTGCTGTTTCCATTGATATGGCTATTTCCAATGCACGAGCTAGTGTTAGTTTGTCTTCAGTCAGAAGACGTTTCTGGATGCCTTCGTTGTGCATCCCGCATACAAATCTGTCTCTCAGAGCGTCCGATAGCCCTTCCCCAAACTGACAATGCTCTGTTAGCCTCCGGAGCTCTGCAATGTACTCCGATATGGTCTCAGACTGTGATTGATTTCTTTTGTGAAATCGAAAACGTTCTGCTATCAGCAATGGCGTTGGATTCAAATGCTTCTTTAGAATTTCTGTGATTTCAGTAAAGGTTTTGGCAGCTGGTTTGATGGGGGCAATGAGACTGCGGAGCAAGTTGTACGTTTTAGCTCCCATAACACTTAATAGCACAGCAACTCGTCTGTCCTCCGCTATTTCGTTAGCCACACAATACTGTTCAACTCTTTCCATGTAGGATATCCAATCTTCAGCTGTACTATCAAAACTGTCCATATGTCCCACAAGTCCAGCCATTTTCGCGGAGTTTTAATCCACTTATTTTACCTTGATCCGTTTATCAATAGCGCCGTTCGTCGCGCAGTATCCACAGGTTTCTTTTTTCTTCGTCTTTTTTTTTTTTTTTTTTTTTTTAATAGTCCATTTGTTGCACGTTAAGAGTCCGTATAACTTCGTCGCCAGTTCTGTTATGTATGTCCACTTACATAAACAGTATAATAATGAGTCAAACAGTGTTAGAGAGTTTATCCATTGTTTACTTATTCAGCGCGCTTTGCAATACAGACACGGTCCGCCAATGATGACGTAACAACCTCTCTTAAAGGAACAGTGAGCTGCCAATATAACAGTAGTGCCAGGGCTCAAATACATAACACTATGAATCAGAAGATTGAGGGTTCGAATCCCTTTGTGGTTTTCCTTCCGTGTAACTGTCAAAGTTACCTAAAATGAACACAACTTGGTACTTGTAGAAGTAACTGGTTGCCTTTCTGTTAAACCTGAGTTTCAAATTCAGGCAACTGATTGATCCTCATGGCTGTGACAGATTTCAGTCTTTGTCCAGTAAAATCTGAGTGGTCTTCACGGCTCTGATCAATATGCTCTTCACTGCATTATCCAGCAACATTATGCCACCAAACACACAGCTAGAAACCCTGATGGACTTTTCAAGGTGTCTGACTTTGAATCAGAAGATTGAGAGATCGAGTCCCTTAGTGGTTGGTCCACCGTGTAACTGTCAAAGGTAACAGAAATTAATTATAACTTGCTATTTGTAGAACTTATTGCTTGGCTCTCTGTCAAACCTAAGTTTCAAATTCAGTCAACTCATTGATCTTCATGGCTATGACTGATTTCACTGTTTGTCCAGTAAAAACTACATCACAGTATTTGATTTGGCCAAGTTAATCATGCCCCCCCCCAACATAATTATATTTGAACTGGGACTACACACACGCACGCACGCACGCACGCACGCAAGTGTGATTGCTCTAGGCGTGGTGAGCAGTGATTAATTAGGTATAAATAGAGCTCAGGTGTGAGACAGGCTTCCGTTCAGTTCAGATGGAACTCCAGCAAACAGGTAACTGACCATTATTATTAACCACCAACATTTAACAGCTTTGTTTAAAATAATTCAGTTTGGGGAACTGGTCTGTGAATTAATGACATTGAAATGGACTAAATGAGGCTTTATATTTTAAACTCTTTCATGTTTTCCTAAATGTGACCATGGTCATGTAGGCCTACACAACTGAACACTTTTCTTCTGTATTTCCAGGTTATGAAGTCCAAGAAAAGTCACCAGAAGAAGACATAAGGTAGGCACTCTATGCTGCTTGTTCAGTGAAGAGCTGCTTGCAGTGAAGATTGGCGTTCAAGGTAAGAACTCTTATGCTGCTGCTGCTGCAGTGAAGAGCTGCTTCTATGCAGTGAAGATTGGTGTTTAAGGTAAGAACCATGTTTTTATTCCTTTTGCTGCTGCTAGGGGTTTTGCGTTACGTCGTTCGCGTCGCGTCGTTCGCGTTAAATAAAATATAAAAAACACAAAACACAGGCGCAGGCATGGAGCTCCTGGTTTTACTGGGATGGGGTTCGATTCCCTGCTGCGCCCTACTCATTGTGTTGGCATTTATTATTTTATATTTGAACACCCACATTGAATTGTTACATTGTATTATACAGGCATCATCCTGTATCACTATATAGAGCTTAAACCTTTTATACTAATGTAAAGATTACTTCAATCTGAATATTAATGTATAGTATCCAGATGTATACGTATCAGCTCTGTGCGTAACTGGTTATTTGCAAGGTGTTATGTAATGTTTGGTTGAATCATCCCCTTTAAAGGTAGGGTAAGTGATTTTCTGTAGTTAAAATAAGTGTTAAATGGCTCTGTTCTGATAGTTATCATTGCGTTAGAGTGTTTGTTCAGTAACAGGAGTCAATGTCTCTCCACGTCTTTAATGAACAAACTGCATTTTCAGGTCAGGATGCCAATTTTATCCAATCAGGATGGAGAACTCAGACAGGATATAGATTAAACAAGTGAAATTATAAGTGGGGACACAAAGAAATGAGCAGACAGAATTGGAACTGGAACGCCATAAAAATGAAGCTGATCTCTCTCCTGATTGGCTGAATGTGTCACCTACCTGACATTGTATTTTCTGTTTAATAAAGAGCTGGAGACCATAAAACAAGCTTCAAGCTTCCTAAGTGGTCAGACTTGAGCGCAGAGGGAAGCAGTGAGGGGTTAAGTGTCTTGCTTAGGGACACTTTTAGACACATTGGGACCTTCTGTTTCTGAGGCCACCACTCTACCTATTCAGCTATGGCCGCCCAATGCTGTGAGGCAAACACAGATTTAACATAGAGACACAGGATGCAGTGGCCCATATAGGTTCATGTGACATCATCAAAAAAAGATACTGCTTCAATCTGACCAGAGGCGTAATCAGCAAGAGTAACTAACACCTGTATGAGTGACCAGGGATAAATGCAGCTGATAAATAAATCCATGATCTGATAACAAGGGGAAAAGGGAGGGGGGGGGGGGGGCTTAACCCTTTAAGACCGGAAATGCATCTGTGTCATTTTAGATTTCTTTGGGAAATTAAAAAATAGCAGATCTACAAGCTCGTAGCACGGCACTCGATCTGAATATATCTCTTGAATATACATTCAAAGATTTGCCGCGCTATGAGCTTGTATATCACCTATTTTTGTATAGCCCAATAAATCTGAAATGATTTGATGCCTACTAAACCAGGTTCTGTCATTATATTATAACGGCCGAAAAGTACCCCCCCATGCCAGAGTCATACCCATGACCCATAGCTCCACAGTCCGGTCAACAACCCCCTACGCCATAGAACCTAGCTTCCTCAATGGAGGAAGTTATGGAATAATGGGGACGCTACAATATTATCTTTTCACCTAAAAACAATAATGATCTTGGTCAATAGGTGGCAGTGCAAGACCATGGTATTAACCTGTTTTTCCTTCTGGGTTTGTCGTCTAGGTAGTCTAGTGCGCATGCCCTGCTAGTTCCTCTCATAACTGAGAGAAGACTCGGTGGAAACAGACCATGTTTCTCTGGCCTACCGTTGCCTAGTTGTGTCAACTAAAATGGAGGGTCTTGAGCTCTTTTACTATAATATACTTCAAAGCTGACCTTGGGCCTCGACCAAACGGGAATGCACTGGATGCTTTGAATTTGCCAAAATCAAGAAAACGCTCAGACTGCATGCTGAAACCCTCTGAGACACTTTGCAAACAGTTAGTTGCAACAAATCATTGAAGAAGCAGGCCTGTTAGCTCAGCTGGTCAGAGCGTGGTGCTAGTAACGCCAAGGTCGCGAGTTTGATCCCCGTATGGGCCATAGAGTGCTGATTACAATCTATCCGTGTGCATCTCTAACATGCAAAAGCTCTTTTTTGTTAGGCAAAAACTGTCTCTATGCACATCTAATATGCTCTTCACTATCCAGCAAGATTATGCCACCAAACACAGAGCCATAATGCCTGGTGGACATTTCAGCCAACTACCTTTCTTAAAGAAATAACACAAAAGCTTCTTATACCGACTGCGTGGCTGAATGGATAAGAAGCCTGACTATGAATCAGAAGATTGAGGGTTCGAATCCCTTTGTGGTTTTCCTTCCGTGTAACTGTCAAAGTTACCTAAAATGAACACAACTTGGTACTTGTAGAAGTAACTGGTTGCCTTTCTGTTAAACCTGAGTTTCAAATTCAGGCAACTGATTGATCCTCATGGCTGTGACAGATTTCAGTCTTTGTCCAGTAAAATCTGAGTGGTCTTCACGGCTCTGATCAATATGCTCTTCACTGCATTATCCAGCAACATTATGCCACCAAACACACAGCTAGAAACCCTGATGGACTTTTCAAGGTGTCTGACTTTGAATCAGAAGATTGAGAGATCGAGTCCCTTAGTGGTTGGTCCACCGTGTAACTGTCAAAGGTAACAGAAATTAATTATAACTTGCTATTTGTAGAACTTATTGCTTGGCTCTCTGTCAAACCTAAGTTTCAAATTCAGTCAACTCATTGATCTTCATGGCTATGACTGATTTCACTGTTTGTCCAGTAAAAACTACATCACAGTATTTGATTTGGCCAAGTTAATCATGCCCCCCCCAACATAATTATATTTGAACTGGGACTACACACACGCACGCACGCACGCACGCACGCACGCACGCAAGTGTGATTGCTCTAGGCGTGGTGAGCAGTGATTAATTAGGTATAAATAGAGCTCAGGTGTGAGACAGGCTTCCGTTCAGTTCAGATGGAACTCCAGCAAACAGGTAACTGACCATTATTATTAACCACCAACATTTAACAGCTTTGTTTAAAATAATTCAGTTTGGGGAACTGGTCTGTGAATTAATGACATTGAAATGGACTAAATGAGGCTTTATATTTTAAACTCTTTCATGTTTTCCTAAATGTGACCATGGTCATGTAGGCCTACACAACTGAACACTTTTCTTCTGTATTTTCAGGTTATGAAGTCCAAGAAAAGTCACCAGAAGAAGACATAAGGTAGGCACTCTATGCTGCTTGTTCAGTGAAGAGCTGCTTGCAGTGAAGATTGGCGTTCAAGGTAAGAACTCTTATGCTGCTGCTGCTGCAGTGAAGAGCTGCTTCTATGCAGTGAAGATTGGTGTTTAAGGTAAGAACCATGTTTTTATTCCTTTTGCTGCTGCTAGGGGTTTTGCGTTACGTGGTTCGCGTCGCGTCGTTCGCGTTAAATAAAATATAAAAAACACAAAACACAGGCGCAGGCATGGAGCTCCTGGTTTTACTGGGATGGGGTTCGATTCCCTGCTGCGCCCTACTCATTGTGTTGGCATTTATTATTTTATATTTGAACACCCACATTGAATTGTTACATTGTATTATACAGGCATCATCCTGTATCACTATATAGAGCTTAAACCTTTTATACTAATCTAAAGATTACTTCAATCTGAATATTAATGTATAGTATCCAGATGTATACGTATCAGCTCTGTGCGTAACTGGTTATTTGCAAGGTGTTATGTAATGTTTGGTTGAATCATCCCCTTTAAAGGTAGGGTAAGTGATTTTCTGTAGTTAAAATAAGTGTTAAATGGCTCTGTTCTGATAGTTATCATTGCTTTAGAGTGTTTGTTCAGTAACAGGAGTCAATGTCTCTCCACGTCTTTAATGAACAAACTGCATTTTCAGGTCAGGATGCCAATTTTATCCAATCAGGATGGAGAACTCAGACAGGATATAGATTAAACAAGTGAAATTAGAAGTGGTGACACAAAGAAATGAGCAGACAGAATTGGAACTGGAACGCTATAAAAATGAAGCTGATCTCTCTCCTGATTGGCTGAATGTGTCACCTACCTGACATTGTATTTTCTGTTTAATAAAGAGCTGGAGACTATAAAACAAGCTTCAAGATTCCCAAGTGGTCAGACATGAGCGCAGAGGGAAGCAGTGAGGGGTTAAGTGTCTTGCTTAGGGACACTTTTAGACACATTGGGACCTTCTGTTTCTGAGGCCACCACTCTACCTATTCAGCTATGGCCGCCCAATGCTGTGAGGCAAACACAGATTTAACATAGAGACACAGGATGCAGTGGCCCATATAGGTTCATGTGACATCATCAAAAAAAGATACTGCTTCAATCTGACCAGAGGCGTAATCAGCAAGAGTAACTAACACCTGTATGAGTGACCAGGGATAAATGCAGCTGATAAATAAATCCATGATCTGATAACAAGGGGAAAAGGGAGGGGGGGGGGCTTAACCCTTTAAGACCGGAAATGCATCTGTGTCATTTTAGATTTCTTTGGGAAATTAAAAAATAGCAGATCTACAAGCTCGTAGCACGGCACTCGATCTGAATATATCTCTTGAATATATATTCAAAGATTTGCCGCGCTATGAGCTTGTATATCACCTATTTTTGTATAGCCCAATACATCTGAAATGATTTGATGCCTACTAAACCAGGTTCTGTCATTATATTATAACGGCCGAAAAGTACCCCCCCATGCCAGAGTCATACCCATGACCCATGGCTCCACAGTCCGGTCAACAACCCCCTACGCCATAGAACCTAGCTTCCTCAATGGAGGAAGTTATGGAATAATGGGGACGCTACAATATTATCTTTTCACCTAAAAACAATAATGATCTTGGTCAATAGGTGGCAGTGCAAGACCATGGTATTAACCTGTTTTTCCTTCTGGGTTTGTCGTCTAGGTAGTCTAGTGCATAGACATATAAAGGTAGACGCCTCCTCTGGCTCTGAGGCATCTGTATCTCGGGCGCGCACCAGCTTCCGCCCTCAGTCGCGTGCGTCACAGAAGGGGACGTTCGGTAGGCCAATCAGAGGCCTACTGAACGCCCCCTTCTGTGACACACACGAATAGGGAAAAACTTCCTTGGACCAGGGGCGGAAGCAATACAAGGGTATTGCGATACAGGTCGCTCCAATGAACTGCAGAGGCCAATGAGGTATCTAGGTTTCTATATCTATGGTCTAGTGCGCATGCCCTGCTAGTTCCTCTCATAACTGAGAGAAGACTCGGTGGAAACAGACCATGTTTCTCTGGCCTACCGTTGCCTAGTTGTGTCAACTAAAATGGAGGGTCTTGAGCTCTTTTACTATAATATACTTCAAAGCTGACCTTGGGCCTCGACCAAACGGGAATGCACTGGATGCTTTGAATTTGCCAAAATCAAGAAAACGCTCAGACTGCATGCTGAAACCCTCTGAGACACTTTGCAAACAGTTAGTTGCAACAAATCATTGAAGAAGCAGGCCTGTTAGCTCAGCTGGTCAGAGCGTGGTGCTAGTAACGCCAAGGTCACAAGTTTGATCCCCGTATGGGCCATAGAGTACTGATTACAATGTATCCGCGTGCATCTCTAACATGCAAAAGCTCTCTTTTGTTAGGCAAAAACTGTCTCTATGCACATCTAATATGCTCTTCACTATCCAGCAATATTATGCCACCAAACACAGAGCCATAATGCCTGGTGGACATTTCAGCCAACTACCTTTCTTAAAGAAATAACACAAATGCTTCTTATACCGACTGCGTGGCTGAATGGATAAGAAGCCTGACCATGAATCAGAAGATTGAGGGTTTGAATCCCTTTGTGGTTTTCCTTCCGTGTAACTGTCAAAGTTACCTAAAATGAACACAACTTGGTACTTGTAGAAGTAACTGGTTGGCTTTCTGTTAAACCTGAGTTTCAAATTCAGGCAACTGATTGATCCTCATGGCTGTGACAGATTTCAGTCTTTGTCCAGTAAAATCTGAGTGGTCTTCACGGCTCTGATCAATATGCTCTTCACTGCATTATCCAGCAACATTATGCTGCCAAACACACAGCTAGAAACCCTGATGGACTTTTCAAGGTGTCTGACTTTGAATCAGAAGATTGAGAGATCGAGTCCCTTAGTGGTTGGCCCACCGTGTAACTGTCAAAGGTAACAGAAATTAATTATAACTTGCTATTTGTAGAACTTATTGCTTGGCTCTCTGTCAAACCTAAGTTTCAAATTCAGTCAACTCATTGATCTTCATGGCTATGACTGATTTCACTGTTTGTCCAGTAAAAACTACATCACAGTATTTGATTTGGCCAAGTTAATCATGCCCCCCCAACATAATTATATTTGAACTGGGACTACACACACGCACGCACGCACGCACGCACGCAGTGTGATTGCTCTTGGCGTGGTGAGCAGTGATTAATTAGGTATAAATAGAGCTCAGGTGTGAGACAGGCTTCCGTTCAGTTCAGATGGAACTCCAGCAAACAGGTAACTGACCATTATTATTAACCACCAACATTTAACAGCTTTGTTTAAAATAATTCAGTTTGGGGAACTGGTCTGTGAATTAATGACATTGAAATGGACAAAATGAGGCTTTATATTTTAAACTCTTTCATGTTTTCCTAAATGTGACCATGGTCATGTAGGCCTACACAACTGAACACTTTTCTTCTGTATTTTCAGGTTATGAAGTCCAAGAAAAGTCACCAGAAGAAGACATAAGGTAGGCAGTCTATGCTGCTTGTTCAGTGAAGAGCTGCTTGCAGTGAAGATTGGCGTTCAAGGTAAGAACTCTTATGCTGTTGCTGCTGCAGTTGAAGAGCTGCTTCCATGCAGTGAAGATTGGTGTTTAAGGTAAGAACCATGTTTTTATTCCTTTTGCTGCTGCTAGGGGTTTTGCGTTACGTCGTTCGCGTCGCGTCGTTCGCGTAAAATAAAAAATAAAAAACACAAAACACAGGCGCAGGCATGGAGCTCCTGGTTTTACTGGGATGGGGTTCGATTCCCTGCTGCGCCCTACTCATTGTGTTGGCATTTATTATTTTATATTTGAACACCCACATTGAATTGTTACATTGTATTATACAAGCATCATCCTGTATCACTATATAGAGCTTAAACCTTTTATACTAATCTAAAGATTACTTCAATCTGAATATTAATGTATAGTATCCAGATGTATACGTATCAGCTCTGTGCGTAACTGGTTATTTGCAAGGTGTTATGTAATGTTTGGTTGAATCATCCCCTTTAAAGGTAGGGTAAGTGATTTTCTGTAGTTAAAATAAGTGTTAAATGGCTCTGTTCTGATAGTTATCATTGCTTTAGAGTGTTTGTTCAGTAACAGGAGTCAATGTCTCTCCACGTCTTTAATGAACAAACTGCATTTTCAGGTCAGGATGCCAATTTTATCCAATTAGGATGGAGAACTCAGACAGGATATAGATTAAACAAGTGAAATTAGAAGTGGTGACACAAAGAAATGAGCAGACAGAATTGGAACTGGAACGCTATAAAAATGAAGCTGATCTCTCTCCTGATTGGCTGAATGTGTCACCTACCTGACATTGTATTTTCTGTTTAATAAAGAGCTGGAGACTATAAAACAAGCTTCAAGCTTCCCAAGTGGTCAGACTTGAGCGCAGAGGGAAGCAGTGAGGGGTTAAGTGTCTTGCTTAGGGACACTTTTAGACACATTGGGACCTTCTGTTTCTGAGGCCACCACTCTACCTATTCAGCTATGGCCGCCCAATGCTGTGAGGCAAACACAGATTTAACATAGAGACACAGGATGCAGTGGCCCATATAGGTTCATGTGACATCATCAAAAAAAGATACTGCTTCAATCTGACCAGAGGCGTAATCAGCAAGAGTAACTAACACCTGTATGAGTGACCAGGGATAAATGCAGCTGATAAATAAATCCATGATCTGATAACAAGGGGAAAAGGGAGGGGGGGGGGGCTTAACCCTTTAAGACCGGAAATGCATCTGTGTCATTTTAGATTTCTTTGGGAAATTAAAAAATAGCAGATCTACAAGCTCGTAGCACGGCACTCGATCTGAATATATCTCTTGAATATATATTCAAAGATTTGCCGCGCTATGAGCTTGTATATCACCTATTTTTGTATAGCCCAATACATCTGAAATGATTTGATGCCTACTAAACCAGGTTCTGTCATTATATTATAACGGCCGAAAAGTACCCCCCCATGCCAGAGTCATACCCATGACCCATGGCTCCACAGTCCGGTCAACAACCCCCTACGCCATAGAACCTAGCTTCCTCAATGGAGGAAGTTATGGAATAATGGGGACGCTACAATATTATCTTTTCACCTAAAAACAATAATGATCTTGGTCAATAGGTGGCAGTGCAAGACCATGGTATTAACCTGTTTTTCCTTCTGGGTTTGTCGTCTAGGTAGTCTAGTGCGCATGTCCTGCTAGTTCCTCTCATAACTGAGAGAAGACTTGGTGGAAACAGACCATGTTTCTCTGGCCTACCGTTGCCTAGTTGTGTCAACTAAAATGGAGGGTCTTGAGCTCTTTTACTATAATATACTTCAAAGCTGACCTTGGGCCTCGACCAAACGGGAATGCACTGGATGCTTTGAATTTGCCAAAATCAAGAAAACGCTCAGACTGCATGCTGAAACCCTCTGAGACACTTTGCAAAAAGTTAGTTGCAACAAATCATTGAAGAAGCAAGCCTGTTAGCTCAGCTGGTCAGAGCGTGGTGCTAGTAACGCCAAGGTCGCAAGTTTGATCCCCGTATGGGCCATAGAATACTGATTACAATGTATCCGTGTGCATCTCTAACATGCAAAAGCTCTTTTTTGTTAGGCAAAAACTGTCTCTATGCACATCTAATATGCTCTTCACTATCCAGCAAGATTATGCCACCAAACACAGAGCCATAATGCCTGGTGGACATTTCAGCCAACTACCTTTCTTAAAGAAATAACACAAAAGCTTCTTATACCGACTGCGTGGCTGAATGGATAAGAAGCCTGACTATGAATCAGAAGATTGAGGTTTCGAATCCCTTTGTGGTTTTCCTTCCGTGTAACTGTCAAAGTTACCTAAAATGAACACAACTTGGTACTTGTAGAAGTAACTGGTTGCCTTTCTGTTAAACCTGAGTTTCAAATTCAGGCAACTGATTGATCCTCATGGCTGTGACAGATTTCAGTCTTTGTCCAGTAAAATCTGAGTGGTCTTCACGGCTCTGATCAATATGCTCTTCACTGCATTATCCAGCAACATTATGCCACCAAACACACAGCTAGAAACCCTGATGGACTTTTCAAGGTGTCTGACTTTGAATCAGAAGATTGAGAGATCGAGTCCCTTAGTGGTTGGTCCACCGTGTAACTGTCAAAGGTAACAGAAATTAATTATAACTTGCTATTTGTAGAACTTATTGCTTGGCTCTCTGTCAAACCTAAGTTTCAAATTCAGTCAACTCATTGATCTTCATGGCTATGACTGATTTCACTGTTTGTCCAGTAAAAACTACATCACAGTATTTGATTTGGCCAAGTTAATCATGCCCCCCCAACATAATTATATTTGAACTGGGACTACACACACGCACGCAGTGTGATTGCTCTAGGCGTGGTGAGCAGTGATTAATTAGGTATAAATGGAGCTCAGGTGTGAGACAGGCTTCCGTTCAGTTCAGATGGAACTCCAGCAAACAGGTAACTGACCATTATTATTAACCACCAACATTTAAAAGCTTTGTTTAAAATAATTCAGTTTGGGGAACTGGTCTGTGAATTAATGACATTGAAATGGACTAAATGAGGCTTTATATTTTAAACTCTTTCATGTTTTCCTAAATGTGACCATGGTCATGTAGGCCTACACAACTGAACACTTTTCTTCTGTATTTTCAGGTTATGAAGTCCAAGAAAAGTCACCAGAAGAAGACATAAGGTAGGCACTCTATGCTGCTTGTTCAGTGAAGAGCTGCTTGCAGTGAAGATTGGCGTTCAAGGTAAGAACTCTTATGCTGCTGCTGCTGCAGTGAAGAGCTGCTTCTATGCAGTGAAGATTGGTGTTTAAGGTAAGAACCATGTTTTTATTCCTTTTGCTGCTGCTAGGGGTTTTGCGTTACGTCGTTCGCGTCGCGTCGTTCGCGTAAAATAAAAAATAAAAAACACAAAACACAGGCGCAGGCATGGAGCTCCTGGTTTTACTGGGATGGGGTTCGATTCCCTGCTGCGCCCTACTCATTGTGTTGGCATTTATTATTTTATATTTGAACACCCACATTGAATTGTTACATTGTATTATGCAGGCATCATCCTGTATCACTATATAGAGCTTAAACCTTTTATACTAATCTAAAGATTACTTCAATCTGAATATTAATGTATAGTATCCAGATGTATACGTATCAGCTCTGTGCGTAACTGGTTATTTGCAAGGTGTTATGTAATGTTTGGTTGAATCATCCCCTTTAAAGGTAGGGTAAGTGATTTTCTGTAGTTAAAATAAGTGTTAAATGGCTCTGTTCTGATAGTTATCATTGCTTTAGAGTGTTTGTTCAGTAACAGGAGTCAATGTCTCTCCACGTCTTTAATGAACAAACTGCATTTTCAGGTCAGGATGCCAATTTTATCCAATCAGGATGGAGAACTCAGACAGGATATAGATTAAACAAGTGAAATTAGAAGTGGTGACACAACGAAATGAGCAGACAGAATTGGAACTGGAACGCTATAAAAAATGAAGCTGATCTCTCTCCTGATTGGCTGAATGTGTCACCTACCTGACATTGTATTTTCTGTTTAATAAAGAGCTGGAGACTATAAAACAAGCTTCAAGCTTCCCAAGTGGTCAGACTTGAGCGCAGAGGGAAGCAGTGAGGGGTTAAGTGTCTTGCTTAGGGACACTTTTAGACACATTGGGACCTTCTGTTTCTGAGGCCACCACTCTACCTATTCAGCTATGGCCGCCCAATGCTGTGAGGCAAACACAGATTTAACATAGAGACACAGGATGCAGTGGCCCATATAGGTTCATGTGACATCATCAAAAAAAGATACTGCTTCAATCTGACCAGAGGCGTAATCAGCAAGAGTAACTAACACCTGTATGAGTGACCAGGGATAAATGCAGCTGATAAATAAATCCATGATCTGATAAGAAGGGGAAAAGGGAGGGGGGGGGGCCTAACCCTTTAAGACCGGAAATGCATCTGTGTCATTTTAGATTTCTTTGGGAAATTAAAAAATAGCAGATCTACAAGCTCGTAGCACGGCACTCGATCTGAATATATCTCTTGAATATATATTCAAAGATTTGCCGCGCTATGAGCTTGTATATCACCTATTTTTGTATAGCCCAATAAATCTGAAATGATTTGATGCCTACTAAACCAGGTTCTGTCATTATATTATAACGGCCGAAAAGTGCCCCCCCATGCCAGAGTCATACCCATGACCCATGGCTCAACAGTCCGGTCAACAACCCCCTACACCATAGAACCTAGCTTCCTCAATGGAGGAAGGTATGGAATAATGGGGACGCTACAATATTATCTTTTCACCTAAAAACAATAATGATCTTGGTCAATAGGTGGCAGTGCAAGACCATGGTATTAACCTGTTTTTCCTTCTGGGTTTGTCGTCTAGGTAGTCTAGTGCGCATGCCTTGCTAGTTCCTCTCATAACTGAGAGAAGACTCGGTGGAAACAGACCATGTTTCTCTGGCCTACCGTTGCCTAGTTGTGTCAACTAAAATGGAGGATCTTGAGCTCTTTTACTATAATATACTTCAAAGCTGACCTTGGGCCTCGACCAAACGGGAATGCACTGGATGCTTTGAATTTGCCAAAATCAAGAAAACGCTCAGACTGCATGCTGAAACCCTCTGAGACACTTTGCAAACAGTTAGTTGCAACAAATCATTGAAGAAGCAGGCCTGTTAGCTCAGCTGGTCAGAGCATGGTGCTAGTAACGCAAAGGTCGCGAGTTTGATCCCCGTATGTGCCATAGAGTACTGATTACAATGTATCCGTGTGCATCTCTAACATGCAAAAGCTCTCTTTTGTTAGGCAAAAACTGTCTCTATGCACATCTAATATGCTCTCCATTATCCAGCAAGATTATGCCACCAAACACAGAGCCATAATGCCTGGTGGACATTTCAGCCAACTACCTTTCTTAAAGAAATAACACAAACACTTCTTTTACTGACTGCGTGGCTGAATGGATAAGAAGCCTGACTATGAATCAGAAGATTGAGGGTTCGAATCCCTTTGTGGTTTTCCTTCCGTGTAACTGTTAAAGTTACTTAAAATGAACACAACTTGGTACTTGTAGAAGTAACTGGTTGCCTTTCTGTTAAACCTGAGTTTCAAATTCAGGCAACTGATTGATCCTCATGGCTGTGACAGATTTCAGTCTTTGTCCAGTACAATCTGAGTGGTCTTCACGGCTCTGATCAATATGCTCTTCACTGCATTATCCAGCAACATTATGCCACCAAACACACAGCTAGAAACCCTGATGGACTTTTCAAGGTGTCTGACTTTGAATCAGAAGATTGAGAGATCGAGTCCCTTAGTGGTTGGCCCACCGTGTAACTGTCAAAGGTAACAGAAATGAATTATAACTTGCTATTTGTAGAACTTATTGCTTGGCTCTCTGTCAAACCTAAGTTTCAAATTCAGTCAACTCATTGATCTTCATGGCTATGACTGATTTCACTGTTTGTCCAGAAAAAACTACATCACAGTATTTGATTTGGCCAAGTTAATCATGCCCCCCCCCAACATAATTATATTTGAACTGGGACTACACACACGCACGCACGCAAGTGTGATTGCTCTAGGCGTGGTGAGCAGTGATTAATTAGGTATAAATAGAGCTCAGGTGTGAGACAGGCTTCCGTTCAGTTCAGATGGAACTCCAGCAAACAGGTAACTGACCATTATTATTAACCACCAACATTTAACAGCTTTGTTTAAAATAATTCAGTTTGGGGAACTGGTCTGTGAATTAATGACATTGAAATGGACTAAATGAGGCTTTATATTTTAAACTCTTTCATGTTTTCCTAAATGTGACCATGGTCATGTAGGCCGACACAACTGAACACTTTTCTTCTGTATTTTCAGGTTATGAAGTCCAAGAAAAGTCACCAGAAGAAGACATAAGGTAGGCACTCTATGCTGCTTGTTCAGTGAAGAGCTGCTTGCAGTGAAGATTGGCGTTCAAGGTAAGAACTCTTATGCTGCTGCTGCTGCAGTAGTGAAGAGCTGCTTCTATGCAGTGAAGATTGGTGTTTAAGGTAAGAACCATGTTTTTATTCCTTTTGCTGCTGCTAGGGGTTTTGCGTTACGTCGTTCGCGTCGCGTCGTTCGCGTAAAATAAAAAACACATAACACAGGCGCAGGCATGGAGCTCCTGGTTTTACTGGGATGGGGTTCGATTCCCTGCTGCGCCCTACTCATTGTGTTGGCATTTATTATTTTATATTTGAACACCCAATTTGAATTACGTTGTATTATACAGGCATCATCCTGTATCACTATATAGAGCTTAAACCTTTTATACTAATCTAAAGATTACTTCAATCTGAATATTAATGTATAGTATCCAGATGTATACGTATCAGCTCTGTGCGTAACTGGTTATTTGCAAGGTGTTATGTAATGTTTGGTTGAATCATCCCCTTTAAAGGTAGGGTAAGTGATTTTCTGTAGTTAAAATAAGTGTTAAATGGCTCTGTTCTGATAGTTATCATTGCTTTAGAGTGTTTGTTCAGTAACAGGAGTCAATGTCTCTCCACGTCTTTAATGAACAAACTGCATTTTCAGGTCAGGATGCCAATTTTATCCAATCAGGATGGAGAACTCAGACAGGATATAGATTAAACAAGTGAAATTATAAGTGGGGACACAAAGAAATGAGCAGACAGAATTGGAACTGGAACGCCATAAAAATGAAGCTGATCTCTCTCCTGATTGGCTGAATGTGTCACCTACCTGACATTGTATTTTCTGTTTAATAAAGAGCTGGAGACCATAAAACAAGCTTCAAGCTTCCTAAGTGGTCAGACTTGAGCGCAGAGGGAAGCAGTGAGGGGTTAAGTGTCTTGCTTAGGGACACTTTTAGACACATTGGGACCTTCTGTTTCTGAGGCCACCACTCTACCTATTCAGCTATGGCCGCCCAATGCTGTGAGGCAAACACAGATTTAACATAGAGACACAGGATGCAGTGGCCCATATAGGTTCATGTGACATCATCAAAAAAAGATACTGCTTCAATCTGACCAGAGGCGTAATCAGCAAGAGTAACTAACACCTGTATGAGTGACCAGGGATAAATGCAGCTGATAAATAAATCCATGATCTGATAACAAGGGGAAAAGGGAGGGGGGGGGGGGCTTAACCCTTTAAGACCGGAAATGCATCTGTGTCATTTTAGATTTCTTTGGGAAATTAAAAAATAGCAGATCTACAAGCTCGTAGCACGGCACTCGATCTGAATATATCTCTTGAATATATATTCAAAGATTTGCCGCGCTATGAGCTTGTATATCACCTATTTTTGTATAGCCCAATAAATCTGAAATGATTTGATGCCTACTAAACCAGGTTCTGTCATTATATTATAACGGCCGAAAAGTACCCCCCCATGCCAGAGTCATACCCATGACCCATGGCTCCACAGTCCGGTCAACAACCCCCTACGCCATAGAACCTAGCTTCCTCAATGGAGGAAGTTATGGAATAATGGGGACGCTACAATATTATCTTTTCACCTAAAAACAATAATGATCTTGGTCAATAGGTGGCAGTGCAAGACCATGGTATTAACCTGTTTTTCCTTCTGGGTTTGTCGTCTAGGTAGTCTAGTGCGCATGCCCTGCTAGTTCCTCTCATAACTGAGAGAAGACTCGGTGGAAACAGACCATGTTTCTCTGGCCTACCGTTGCCTAGTTGTGTCAACTAAAATGGAGGGTCTTGAGCTCTTTTACTATAATATACTTCAAAGCTGACCTTGGGCCTCGACCAAACGGGAATGCACTGGATGCTTTGAATTTGCCAAAATCAAGAAAACGCTCAGACTGCATGCTGAAACCCTCTGAGACACTTTGCAAACAGTTAGTTGCAACAAATCATTGAAGAAGCAGGCCTGTTAGCTCAGCTGGTCAGAGCGTGGTGCTAGTAACGCCAAGGTCGCGAGTTTGATCCCCGTATGGGCCATAGAGTGCTGATTACAATCTATCCGTGTGCATCTCTAACATGCAAAAGCTCTTTTTTGTTAGGCAAAAACTGTCTCTATGCACATCTAATATGCTCTTCACTATCCAGCAAGATTATGCCACCAAACACAGAGCCATAATGCCTGGTGGACATTTCAGCCAACTACCTTTCTTAAAGAAATAACACAAAAGCTTCTTATACCGACTGCGTGGCTGAATGTATAAGAAGCCTGACTATGAATCAGAAGATTGAGGGTTCGAATCCCTTTGTGGTTTTCCTTCCGTGTAACTGTCAAAGTTACCTAAAATGAACACAACTTGGTACTTGTAGAAGTAACTGGTTGCCTTTCTGTTAAACCTGAGTTTCAAATTCAGGCAACTGATTGATCCTCATGGCTGTGACAGATTTCAGTCTTTGTCCAGTAAAATCTGAGTGGTCTTCACGGCTCTGATCAATATGCTCTTCACTGCATTATCCAGCAACATTATGCCACCAAACACACAGCTAGAAACCCTGATGGACTTTTCAAGGTGTCTGACTTTGAATCAGAAGATTGAGAGAT
Source organism: Gymnoscopelus microlampas (assembly GCF_963454915.1). NCBI lineage: Eukaryota > Metazoa > Chordata > Actinopteri > Myctophiformes > Myctophidae > Gymnoscopelus > Gymnoscopelus microlampas. The sequence continues at coordinate 7,580,371 of NC_139961.1, read as the reverse complement.
CGAGTCCCTTAGTGGTTGGTCCACCGTGTAACTGTCAAAGGTAACAGAAATTAATTATAACTTGCTATTTGTAGAACTTATTGCTTGGCTCTCTGTCAAACCTAAGTTTCAAATTCAGTCAACTCATTGATCTTCATGGCTATGACTGATTTCACTGTTTGTCCAGTAAAAACTACATCACAGTATTTGATTTGGCCAAGTTAATCATGCCCCCCCCAACATAATTATATTTGAACTGGGACTACACACACGCACGCACGCACGCACGCAAGTGTGATTGCTCTAGGCGTGGTGAGCAGTGATTAATTAGGTATAAATAGAGCTCAGGTGTGAGACAGGCTTCCGTTCAGTTCAGATGGAACTCCAGCAAACAGGTAACTGACCATTATTATTAACCACCAACATTTAACAGCTTTGTTTAAAATAATTCAGTTTGGGGAACTGGTCTGTGAATTAAAGACATTGAAATGGAGTAAATGAGGCTTTATATTTTAAACTCTTTCATGTTTTCCTAAATGTGACCATGGTCATGTAGGCCTACACAACTGAACACTTTTCTTCTGTATTTTCAGGTTATGAAGTCCAAGAAAAGTCACCAGAAGAAGACATAAGGTAGGCACTCTATGCTGCTTGTTCAGTGAAGAGCTGCTTGCAGTGAAGATTGGCGTTCAAGGTAAGAACTCTTATGCTGCTGCTGCTGCTGCAGTGAAGAGCTGCTTCTATGCAGTGAAGATTGGTGTTTAAGGTAAGAACCATGTTTTTATTCCTTTTGCTGCTGCTAGGGGTTTTGCGTTACGTCGTTCGCGTCGCGTCGTTCGCGTAAAATAAAAAATAAAAAACACAAAACACAGGCGCAGGCATGGAGCTCCTGGTTTTACTGGGATGGGGTTCGATTCCCTGCTGCGCCCTACTCATTGTGTTGGTATTTATTATTTTATATTTGAACACCCACATTGAATTGTTACATTGTATTATACAGGCATCATCCTGTATCACTATGTAGAGCTTAAACCTTTTATACTAATCTAAAGATTACTTCAATCTGAATATTAATGTATAGTATCCAGATGTATACGTATCAGCTCTGTGCGTAACTGGTTATTTGCAAGGTGTTATGTAATGTTTGGTTGAATCATCCCCTTTAAAGGTAGGGTAAGTGATTTTCTGTAGTTAAAATAAGTGTTAAATGGCTCTGTTCTGATAGTTATCATTGCTTTAGAGTGTTTGTTCAGTAACAGGAGTCAATGTCTCTCCACGTCTTTAATGAACAAACTGCATTTTCAGGTCAGGATGCCAATTTTATCCAATCAGGATGGAGAACTCAGACAGGATATAGATTAAACAAGTGAAATTATAAGTGGGGACACAAAGAAATGAGCAGACAGAATTGGAACTGGAACGCTATAAAAATGAAGCTGATCTCTCTCCTGATTGGCTGAATGTGTCACCTACCTGACATTGTATTTTCTGTTTAATAAAGAGCTGGAGACCATAAAACAAGCTTCAAGCTTCCCAAGTGGTCAGACTTGAGCGCAGAGGGAAGCAGTGAGGGGTTAAGTGTCTTGCTTAGGGACACTTTTAGACACATTGGGACCTTCTGTTTCTGAGGCCACCACTCTACCTATTCAGCTATGGCCGCCCAATGCTGTGAGGCAAACACAGATTTAACATAGAGACACAGGATGCAGTGGCCCATATAGGTTCATGTGACATCATCAAAAAAAGATACTGCTTCAATCTGACCAGAGGCGTAATCAGCAAGAGTAACTAACACCTGTATGAGTGACCAGGGATAAATGCAGCGGATAAATAAATCCATGATCTGATAACAAGGGGAAAAGGGAGGGGGGGGGGGGTGCTTAACCCTTTAAGACCGGAAATGCATCTGTGTCATTTTAGATTTCTTTGGGAAATTAAAAAATAGCAGATCTACAAGCTTGTAGCACGGCACTCGATCTGAATATATCTCTTGAATATATATTCAAAGATTTGCCGCGCTATGAGCTTGTATATCACCTATTTTTGTATAGCCCAATAAATCTGAAATGATTTGATGCCTACTAAACCAGGTTCTGTCATTATATTATAACGGCCGAAAAGTACCCCCCCATGCCAGAGTCATACCCATGACCCATGGCTCCACAGTCCGGTCAACAACCCCCTACGCCATAGAACCTAGCTTCCTCAATGGAGGAAGTTATGGAATAATGGGGACGCTACAATATTATCTTTTCACCTAAAAACAATAATGATCTTGGTCAATAGGTGGCAGTGCAAGACCATGGTATTAACCTGTTTTTCCTTCTGGGTTTGTCGTCTAGGTAGTCTAGTGCGCATGCCCTGCTAGTTCCTCTCATAACTGAGAGAAGACTCGGTGGAAACAGACCATGTTTCTCTGGCCTACCGTTGCCTAGTTGTGTCAACTAAAATGGAGGGTCTTGAGCTCTTTTACTATAATATACTTCAAAGCTGACCTTGGGCCTCGACCAAACGGGAATGCACTGGATGCTTTGAATTTGCCAAAATCAAGAAAACGCTCAGACTGCATGCTGAAACCCTCTGAGACACTTTGCAAACAGTTAGTTGCAACAAATCATTGAAGAAGCAGGCCTGTTAGCTCAGCTGGTCAGAGCATGGTGCTAGTAACGCAAAGGTCGCGAGTTTGATCCCCGTATGTGCCATAGAGTACTGATTACAATGTATCCGTGTGCATCTCTAACATGCAAAAGCTCTCTTTTGTTAGGCAAAAACTGTCTCTATGCACATCTAATATGCTCTCCATTATCCAGCAAGATTATGCCACCAAACACAGAGCCATAATGCCTGGTGGACATTTCAGCCAACTACCTTTCTTAAAGAAATAACACAAACACTTCTTTTACTGACTGCGTGGCTGAATGGATAAGAAGCCTGACTATGAATCAGAAGATTGAGGGTTCGAATCCCTTTGTGGTTTTCCTTCCGTGTAACTGTTAAAGTTACTTAAAATGAACACAACTTGGTACTTGTAGAAGTAACTGGTTGCCTTTCTGTTAAACCTGAGTTTCAAATTCAGGCAACTGATTGATCCTCATGGCTGTGACAGATTTCAGTCTTTGTCCAGTACAATCTGAGTGGTCTTCACGGCTCTGATCAATATGCTCTTCACTGCATTATCCAGCAACATTATGCCACCAAACACACAGCTAGAAACCCTGATGGACTTTTCAAGGTGTCTGACTTTGAATCAGAAGATTGAGAGATCGAGTCCCTTAGTGGTTGGCCCACCGTGTAACTGTCAAAGGTAACAGAAATGAATTATAACTTGCTATTTGTAGAACTTATTGCTTGGCTCTCTGTCAAACCTAAGTTTCAAATTCAGTCAACTCATTGATCTTCATGGCTATGACTGATTTCACTGTTTGTCCAGTAAAAACTACATCACAGTATTTGATTTGGCCAAGTTAATCATGCCCCCCCCCAACATAATTATATTTGAACTGGGACTACACACACGCACGCACGCAAGTGTGATTGCTCTAGGCGTGGTGAGCAGTGATTAATTAGGTATAAATAGAGCTCAGGTGTGAGACAGGCTTCCGTTCAGTTCAGATGGAACTCCAGCAAACAGGTAACTGACCATTATTATTAACCACCAACATTTAACAGCTTTGTTTAAAATAATTCAGTTTGGGGAACTGGTCTGTGAATTAATGACATTGAAATGGACTAAATGAGGCTTTATATTTTAAACTCTTTCATGTTTTCCTAAATGTGACCATGGTCATGTAGGCCGACACAACTGAACACTTTTCTTCTGTATTTTCAGGTTATGAAGTCCAAGAAAAGTCACCAGAAGAAGACATAAGGTAGGCACTCTATGCTGCTTGTTCAGTGAAGAGCTGCTTGCAGTGAAGATTGGCGTTCAAGGTAAGAACTCTTATGCTGCTGCTGCTGCAGTAGTGAAGAGCTGCTTCTATGCAGTGAAGATTGGTGTTTAAGGTAAGAACCATGTTTTTATTCCTTTTGCTGCTGCTAGGGGTTTTGCGTTACGTCGTTCGCGTCGCGTCGTTCGCGTAAAATAAAAAACACATAACACAGGCGCAGGCATGGAGCTCCTGGTTTTACTGGGATGGGGTTCGATTCCCTGCTGCGCCCTACTCATTGTGTTGGCATTTATTATTTTATATTTGAACACCCAATTTGAATTACGTTGTATTATACAGGCATCATCCTGTATCACTATATAGAGCTTAAACCTTTTATACTAATCTAAAGATTACTTCAATCTGAATATTAATGTATAGTATCCAGATGTATACGTATCAGCTCTGTGCGTAACTGGTTATTTGCAAGGTGTTATGTAATGTTTGGTTGAATCATCCCCTTTAAAGGTAGGGTAAGTGATTTTCTGTAGTTAAAATAAGTGTTAAATGGCTCTGTTCTGATAGTTATCATTGCTTTAGAGTGTTTGTTCAGTAACAGGAGTCAATGTCTCTCCACGTCTTTAATGAACAAACTGCATTTTCAGGTCAGGATGCCAATTTTATCCAATCAGGATGGAGAACTCAGACAGGATATAGATTAAACAAGTGAAATTATAAGTGGGGACACAAAGAAATGAGCAGACAGAATTGGAACTGGAACGCCATAAAAATGAAGCTGATCTCTCTCCTGATTGGCTGAATGTGTCACCTACCTGACATTGTATTTTCTGTTTAATAAAGAGCTGGAGACCATAAAACAAGCTTCAAGCTTCCTAAGTGGTCAGACTTGAGCGCAGAGGGAAGCAGTGAGGGGTTAAGTGTCTTGCTTAGGGACACTTTTAGACACATTGGGACCTTCTGTTTCTGAGGCCACCACTCTACCTATTCAGCTATGGCCGCCCAATGCTGTGAGGCAAACACAGATTTAACATAGAGACACAGGATGCAGTGGCCCATATAGGTTCATGTGACATCATCAAAAAAAGATACTGCTTCAATCTGACCAGAGGCGTAATCAGCAAGAGTAACTAACACCTGTATGAGTGACCAGGGATAAATGCAGCTGATAAATAAATCCATGATCTGATAACAAGGGGAAAAGGGAGGGGGGGGGGGGCTTAACCCTTTAAGACCGGAAATGCATCTGTGTCATTTTAGATTTCTTTGGGAAATTAAAAAATAGCAGATCTACAAGCTCGTAGCACGGCACTCGATCTGAATATATCTCTTGAATATATATTCAAAGATTTGCCGCGCTATGAGCTTGTATATCACCTATTTTTGTATAGCCCAATAAATCTGGAATGATTTGATGCCTACTAAACCAGGTTCTGTCATTATATTATAACGGCCGAAAAGTACCCCCCCATGCCAGAGTCATACCCATGACCCATGGCTCCACAGTCCGGTCAACAACCCCCTACGCCATAGAACCTAGCTTCCTCAATGGAGGAAGTTATGGAATAATGGGGACGCTACAATATTATCTTTTCACCTAAAAACAATAATGATCTTGGTCAATAGGTGGCAGTGCAAGACCATGGTATTAACCTGTTTTTCCTTCTGGGTTTGTCGTCTAGGTAGTCTAGTGCGCATGCCCTGCTAGTTCCTCTCATAACTGAGAGAAGACTCGGTGGAAACAGACCATGTTTCTCTGGCCTACCGTTGCCTAGTTGTGTCAACTAAAATGGAGGGTCTTGAGCTCTTTTACTATAATATACTTCAAAGCTGACCTTGGGCCTCGACCAAACGGGAATGCACTGGATGCTTTGAATTTGCCAAAATCAAGAAAACGCTCAGACTGCATGCTGAAACCCTCTGAGACACTTTGCAAACAGTTAGTTGCAACAAATCATTGAAGAAGCAGGCCTGTTAGCTCAGCTGGTCAGAGCGTGGTGCTAGTAACGCCAAGGTCGCGAGTTTGATCCCCGTATGGGCCATAGAGTGCTGATTACAATCTATCCGTGTGCATCTCTAACATGCAAAAGCTCTTTTTTGTTAGGCAAAAACTGTCTCTATGCACATCTAATATGCTCTTCACTATCCAGCAAGATTATGCCACCAAACACAGAGCCATAATGCCTGGTGGACATTTCAGCCAACTACCTTTCTTAAAGAAATAACACAAAAGCTTCTTATACCGACTGCGTGGCTGAATGTATAAGAAGCCTGACTATGAATCAGAAGATTGAGGGTTCGAATCCCTTTGTGGTTTTCCTTCCGTGTAACTGTCAAAGTTACCTAAAATGAACACAACTTGGTACTTGTAGAAGTAACTGGTTGCCTTTCTGTTAAACCTGAGTTTCAAATTCAGGCAACTGATTGATCCTCATGGCTGTGACAGATTTCAGTCTTTGTCCAGTAAAATCTGAGTGGTCTTCACGGCTCTGATCAATATGCTCTTCACTGCATTATCCAGCAACATTATGCCACCAAACACACAGCTAGAAACCCTGATGGACTTTTCAAGGTGTCTGACTTTGAATCAGAAGATTGAGAGATCGAGTCCCTTAGTGGTTGGTCCACCGTGTAACTGTCAAAGGTAACAGAAATTAATTATAACTTGCTATTTGTAGAACTTATTGCTTGGCTCTCTGTCAAACCTAAGTTTCAAATTCAGTCAACTCATTGATCTTCATGGCTATGACTGATTTCACTGTTTGTCCAGTAAAAACTACATCACAGTATTTGATTTGGCCAAGTTAATCATGCCCCCCCCAACATAATTATATTTGAACTGGGACTACACACACGCACGCACGCACGCACGCAAGTGTGATTGCTCTAGGCGTGGTGAGCAGTGATTAATTAGGTATAAATAGAGCTCAGGTGTGAGACAGGCTTCCGTTCAGTTCAGATGGAACTCCAGCAAACAGGTAACTGACCATTATTATTAACCACCAACATTTAACAGCTTTGTTTAAAATAATTCAGTTTGGGGAACTGGTCTAGGAATTAAAGACATTGAAATGGAGTAAATGAGGCTTTATATTTTAAACTCTTTCATGTTTTCCTAAATGTGACCATGGTCATGTAGGCCTACACAACTGAACACTTTTCTTCTGTATTTTCAGGTTATGAAGTCCAAGAAAAGTCACCAGAAGAAGACATAAGGTAGGCACTCTATGCTGCTTGTTCAGTGAAGAGCTGCTTGCAGTGAAGATTGGCGTTCAAGGTAAGAACTCTTATGCTGCTGCTGCTGCTGCAGTGAAGAGCTGCTTCTATGCAGTGAAGATTGGTGTTTAAGGTAAGAACCATGTTTTTATTCCTTTTGCTGCTGCTAGGGGTTTTGCGTTACGTCGTTCGCGTCGCGTCGTTCGCGTAAAATAAAAAATAAAAAACACAAAACACAGGCGCAGGCATGGAGCTCCTGGTTTTACTGGGATGGGGTTCGATTCCCTGCTGCGCCCTACTCATTGTGTTGGTATTTATTATTTTATATTTGAACACCCACATTGAATTGTTACATTGTATTATACAGGCATCATCCTGTATCACTATGTAGAGCTTAAACCTTTTATACTAATCTAAAGATTACTTCAATCTGAATATTAATGTATAGTATCCAGATGTATACGTATCAGCTCTGTGCGTAACTGGTTATTTGCAAGGTGTTATGTAATGTTTGGTTGAATCATCCCCTTTAAAGGTAGGGTAAGTGATTTTCTGTAGTTAAAATAAGTGTTAAATGGCTCTGTTCTGATAGTTATCATTGCTTTAGAGTGTTTGTTCAGTAACAGGAGTCAATGTCTCTCCACGTCTTTAATGAACAAACTGCATTTTCAGGTCAGGATGCCAATTTTATCCAATCAGGATGGAGAACTCAGACAGGATATAGATTAAACAAGTGAAATTATAAGTGGGGACACAAAGAAATGAGCAGACAGAATTGGAACTGGAACGCTATAAAAATGAAGCTGATCTCTCTCCTGATTGGCTGAATGTGTCACCTACCTGACATTGTATTTTCTGTTTAATAAAGAGCTGGAGACCATAAAACAAGCTTCAAGCTTCCCAAGTGGTCAGACTTGAGCGCAGAGGGAAGCAGTGAGGGGTTAAGTGTCTTGCTTAGGGACACTTTTAGACACATTGGGACCTTCTGTTTCTGAGGCCACCACTCTACCTATTCAGCTATGGCCGCCCAATGCTGTGAGGCAAACACAGATTTAACATAGAGACACAGGATGCAGTGGCCCATATAGGTTCATGTGACATCATCAAAAAAAGATACTGCTTCAATCTGACCAGAGGCGTAATCAGCAAGAGTAACTAACACCTGTATGAGTGACCAGGGATAAATGCAGCTGATAAATAAATCCATGATCTGATAACAAGGGGAAAAGGGAGGGGGGGGGGGGGGGGGCTTAACCCTTTAAGACCGGAAATGCATCTGTGTCATTTTAGATTTCTTTGGGAAATTAAAAAATAGCAGATCTACAAGCTTGTAGCACGGCACTCGATCTGAATATATCTCTTGAATATATATTCAAAGATTTGCCGCGCTATGAGCTTGTATATCACCTATTTTTGTATAGCCCAATAAATCTGAAATGATTTGATGCCTACTAAACCAGGTTCTGTCATTATATTATAACGGCCGAAAAGTACCCCCCCATGCCAGAGTCATACCCATGACCCATGGCTCCACAGTCCGGTCAACAACCCCCTACGCCATAGAACCTAGCTTCCTCAATGGAGGAAGTTATGGAATAATGGGGACGCTACAATATTATCTTTTCACCTAAAAACAATAATGATCTTGGTCAATAGGTGGCAGTGCAAGACCATGGTATTAACCTGTTTTTCCTTCTGGGTTTGTCGTCTAGGTAGTCTAGTGCGCATGCCCTGCTAGTTCCTCTCATAACTGAGAGAAGACTCGGTGGAAACAGACCATGTTTCTCTGGCCTACCGTTGCCTAGTTGTGTCAACTAAAATGGAGGGTCTTGAGCTCTTTTACTATAATATACTTCAAAGCTGACCTTGGGCCTCGACCAAACGGGAATGCACTGGAAGCTTTGAATTTGCCAAAATCAAGAAAACGCTCAGACTGCATGCTGAAACCCTCTGAGACACTTTGCAAACAGTTAGTTGCAACAAATCATTGAAGAAGCAGGCCTGTTAGCTCAGCTGGTCAGAGCGTGGTGCTAGTAACGCCAAGGTCGCGAGTTTGATCCCCGTATGGGCCATAGAGTGCTGATTACAATCTATCCGTGTGCATCTCTAACATGCAAAAGCTCTTTTTTGTTAGGCAAAAACTGTCTCTATGCACATCTAATATGCTCTTCACTATCCAGCAAGATTATGCCACCAAACACAGAGCCATAATGCCTGGTGGACATTTGGGTGCAGTACGTTAGTCCGACAGCGCATTCCTCCGACACCGCAGCGCTCCGACGTTTCCAATACTAAACCCGAACCAAACCCGCACCCTAACCCTAACCGCACGCGGATGCCACATAGTCGGAGAAAAGGTCTGTCGGATTAACGCATGCCTCCCGGACATTTCAGCCAACTACCTTTCTTAAAGAAATAACACAAACGCTTCTTATACCGACTGCGTGGCTGAATGGATAAGAAGCCTGACTATGAATCAGAAGATTGAGGGTTTGAATCCCTTTGTGGTTTTCCTTCCGTGTAACTGTCAAAGTTACCTAAAATGAACACAACTTGGTACTTGTAGAAGTAACTGGTTGCCTTTCTGTTAAACCTGAGTTTCAAATTCAGGCAACTGATTGATCCTCATGGCTGTGACAGATTTCAGTCTTTGTCCAGTAAAATCTGAGTGGTCTTCACGGCTCTGATCAATATGCTCTTCACTGCATTATCCAGCAACATTATGCCACCAAACACACAGCTAGAAACCCTGATGGACTTTTCAAGGTGTCTGACTTTGAATCAGAAGATTGAGAGATCAAGTCCCTTAGTGGTTGGTCCACCGTGTAACTGTCAAAGGTAACAGAAATTAATTATAACTTGCTATTTGTAGAACTTATTGCTTGGCTCTCTGTCAAACCTAAGTTTCAAATTCAGTCAACTCATTGATCTTCATGGCTATGACTGATTTCACTGTTTGTCCAGTAAAAACTACATCACAGTATTTGATTTGGCCAAGTTAATCATGCCCCCCCCAACATAATTATATTTGAACTGGGACTACACACACGCACGCACGCACGCACGCACGCAAGTGTGATTGCTCTAGGCGTGGTGAGCAGTGATTAATTAGGTATAAATAGAGCTCAGGTGTGAGACAGGCTTCCGTTCAGTTCAGATGGAACTCCAGCAAACAGGTAACTGACCATTATTATTAACCACCAACATTTAACAGCTTTGTTTAAAATAATTCAGTTTGGGGAACTGGTCTGTGAATTAAAGACATTGAAATGGAGTAAATGAGGCTTTATATTTTAAACTCTTTCATGTTTTCCTAAATGTGACCATGGTCATGTAGGCCTACACAACTGAACACTTTTCTTCTGTATTGTCAGGTTATGAAGTCCAAGAAAAGTCACCAGAAGAAGACATAAGGTAGGCACTCTATGCTGCTTGTTCAGTGAAGAGCTGCTTGCAGTGAAGATTGGCGTTCAAGGTAAGAACTCTTATGCTGCTGCTGCTGCTGCTGCAGTGAAGAGCTGCTTCTATGCAGTGAAGATTGGTGTTTAAGGTAAGAACCATGTTTTTATTCCTTTTGCTGCTGCTAGGGGTTTTGCGTTACGTCGTTCGCGTCGCGTCGTTCGCGTAAAATAAAAAATAAAAAACACAAAACACAGGCGCAGGCATGGAGCTCCTGGTTTTACTGGGATGGGGTTCGATTCCCTGCTGCGCCCTACTCATTGTGTTGGTATTTATTATTTTATATTTGAACACCCACATTGAATTGTTACATTGTATTATACAGGCATCATCCTGTATCACTATGTAGAGCTTAAACCTTTTATACTAATCTAAAGATTACTTCAATCTGAATATTAATGTATAGTATCCAGATGTATACGTATCAGCTCTGTGCGTAACTGGTTATTTGCAAGGTGTTATGTAATGTTTGGTTGAATCATCCCCTTTAAAGGTAGGGTAAGTGATTTTCTGTAGTTAAAATAAGTGTTAAATGGCTCTGTTCTGATAGTTATCATTGCTTTAGAGTGTTTGTTCAGTAACAGGAGTCAATGTCTCTCCACGTCTTTAATGAACAAACTGCATTTTCAGGTCAGGATGCCAATTTTATCCAATCAGGATGGAGAACTCAGACAGGATATAGATTAAACAAGTGAAATTATAAGTGGGGACACAAAGAAATGAGCAGACAGAATTGGAACTGGAACGCTATAAAAATGAAGCTGATCTCTCTCCTGATTGGCTGAATGTGTCACCTACCTGACATTGTATTTTCTGTTTAATAAAGAGCTGGAGACCATAAAACAAGCTTCAAGCTTCCCAAGTGGTCAGACTTGAGCGCAGAGGGAAGCAGTGAGGGGTTAAGTGTCTTGCTTAGGGACACTTTTAGACACATTGGGACCTTCTGTTTCTGAGGCCACCACTCTACCTATTCAGCTATGGCCGCCCAATGCTGTGAGGCAAACACAGATTTAACATAGAGACACAGGATGCAGTGGCCCATATAGGTTCATGTGACATCATCAAAAAAAGATACTGCTTCAATCTGACCAGAGGCGTAATCAGCAAGAGTAACTAACACCTGTATGAGTGACCAGGGATAAATGCAGCTGATAAATAAATCCATGATCTGATAACAAGGGGAAAAGGGAGGGGGGGGGGGGGGGGGGCTTAACCCTTTAAGACCGGAAATGCATCTGTGTCATTTTAGATTTCTTTGGGAAATTAAAAAATAGCAGATCTACAAGCTTGTAGCACGGCACTCGATCTGAATATATCTCTTGAATATATATTCAAAGATTTGCCGCGCTATGAGCTTGTATATCACCTATTTTTGTATAGCCCAATAAATCTGAAATGATTTGATGCCTACTAAACCAGGTTCTGTCATTATATTATAACGGCCGAAAAGTACCCCCCCATGCCAGAGTCATACCCATGACCCATGGCTCCACAGTCCGGTCAACAACCCCCTACGCCATAGAACCTAGCTTCCTCAATGGAGGAAGTTATGGAATAATGGGGACGCTACAATATTATCTTTTCACCTAAAAACAATAATGATCTTGGTCAATAGGTGGCAGTGCAAGACCATGGTATTAACCTGTTTTTCCTTCTGGGTTTGTCGTCTAGGTAGTCTAGTGAGCATGCCCTGCTAGTTCCTCTCATAACTGAGAGAAGACTCGGTGGAAACAGACCATGTTTCTCTGGCCTACCGTTGCCTAGTTGTGTCAACTAAAATGGAGGGTCTTGAGCTCTTTTACTATAATATACTTCAAAGCTGACCTTGGGCCTCGACCAAACGGGAATGCACTGGATGCTTTGAATTTGCCAAAATCAAGAAAACGCTCAGACTGCATGCTGAAACCCTCTGAGACACTTTGCAAACAGTTAGTTGCAACAAATCATTGAAGAAGCAGGCCTGTTAGCTCAGCTGGTCAGAGCGTGGTGCTAGTAACGCCAAGGTCGCGAGTTTGATCCCCGTATGGGCCATAGAGTGCTGATTACAATCTATCCGTGTGCATCTCTAACATGCAAAAGCTCTTTTTTGTTAGGCAAAAACTGTCTCTATGCACATCTAATATGCTCTTCACTATCCAGCAAGATTATGCCACCAAACACAGAGCCATAATGCCTGGTGGACATTTCAGCCAACTACCTTTCTTAAAGAAATAACACAAACGCTTCTTATACCGACTGCGTGGCTGAATGGATAAGAAGCCTGACTATGAATCAGAAGATTGAGGGTTTGAATCCCTTTGTGGTTTTCCTTCCGTGTAACTGTCAAAGTTACCTAAAATGAACACAACTTGGTACTTGTAGAAGTAACTGGTTGCCTTTCTGTTAAACCTGAGTTTCAAATTCAGGCAACTGATTGATCCTCATGGCTGTGACAGATTTCAGTCTTTGTCCAGTAAAATCTGAGTGGTCTTCACGGCTCTGATCAATATGCTCTTCACTGCATTATCCAGCAACATTATGCCACCAAACACACAGCTAGAAACCCTGATGGACTTTTCAAGGTGTCTGACTTTGAATCAGAAGATTGAGAGATCGAGTCCCTTAGTGGTTGGTCCACCGTGTAACTGTCAAAGGTAACAGAAATTAATTATAACTTGCTATTTGTAGAACTTATTGCTTGGCTCTCTGTCAAACCTAAGTTTCAAATTCAGTCAACTCATTGATCTTCATGGCTATGACTGATTTCACTGTTTGTCCAGTAAAAACTACATCACAGTATTTGATTTGGCCAAGTTAATCATGCCCCCCCAACATAATTATATTTGAACTGGGACTACACACACGCACGCACGCACGCACGCAAGTGTGATTGCTCTAGGCGTGGTGAGCAGTGATTAATTAGGTATAAATAGAGCTCAGGTGTGAGACAGGCTTCCGTTCAGTTCAGATGGAACTCCAGCAAACAGGTAACTGACCATTATTATTAACCACCAACATTTAACAGCTTTGTTTAAAATAATTCAGTTTGGGGAACTGGTCTGTGAATTAAAGACATTGAAATGGAGTAAATGAGGCTTTATGTTTTAAACTCTTTCATGTTTTCCTAAATGTGACCATGGTCATGTAGGCCTACACAACTGAACACTTTTCTTCTGTATTTTCAGGTTATGAAGTCCAAGAAAAGTCACCAGAAGAAGACATAAGGTAGGCACTCTATGCTGCTTGTTCAGTGAAGAGCTGCTTGCAGTGAAGATTGGCGTTCAAGGTAAGAACTCTTATGCTGCTGCTGCTGCTGCAGTGAAGAGCTGCTTCTATGCAGTGAAGATTGGTGTTTAAGGTAAGAACCATGTTTTTATTCCTTTTGCTGCTGCTAGGGGTTTTGCGTTACGTTGTTCGCGTCGCGTCGTTCGCGTAAAATAAAAAATAAAAAACACAAAACACAGGCGCAGGCATGGAGCTCCTGGTTTTACTGGGATGGGGTTCGATTCCCTGCTGCGCCCTACTCATTGTGTTGGTATTTATTATTTTATATTTGAACACCCACATTGAATTGTTACATTGTATTATACAGGCATCATCCTGTATCACTATATATAGCTTAAACCTTTTATACTAATCTAAAGATTACTTCAATCTGAATATTAATGTATAGTATCCAGATGTATACGTATCAGCTCTGTGCGTAACTGGTTATTTGCAAGGTGTTATGTAATGTTTGGTTGAATCATCCCCTTTAAAGGTAGGGTAAGTGATTTTCTGTAGTTAAAATAAGTGTTAAATGGCTCTGTTCTGATAGTTATCATTGCTTTAGAGTGTTTGTTCAGTAACAGGAGTCAATGTCTCTCCACGTCTTTAATGAACAAACTGCATTTTCAGGTCAGGATGCCAATTTTATCCAATCAGGATGGAGAACTCAGACAGGATATAGATTAAACAAGTGAAATTAGAAGTGGTGACACAAAGAAATGAGCAGACAGAATTGGAACTGGAACGCTATAAAAATGAAGCTGATCTCTCTCCTGATTGGCTGAATGTGTCACCTACCTGACATTGTATTTTCTGTTTAATAAAGAGCTGGAGACTATAAAACAAGCTTCAAGCTTCCCAAGTGGTCAGACTTGAGCGCAGAGGGAAGCAGTGAGGGGTTAAGTGTCTTGCTTAGGGACACTTTTAGACACATTGGGACCTTCTGTTTCTGAGGCCACCACTCTACCTATTCAGCTATGGCCGCCCAATGCTGTGAGGCAAACACAGATTTAACAGAGACACAGGATGCAGTGGCCCATATAGGTTCATGTGACATCATCAAAAAAAGATACTGCTTCAATCTGACCAGAGGCGTAATCAGCAAGAGTAACTAACACCTGTATGAGTGACCAGGGATAAATGCAGCTGATAAATAAATCCATGATCTGATAACAAGGGGAAAAGGGAGGGGGGGGGGCTTAACCCTTTAAGACCGGAAATGCATCTGTGTCATTTTAGATTTCTTTGGGAAATTAAAAAATAGCAGATCTACAAGCTCGTAGCACGGCACTCGATCTGAATATATCTCTTGAATATATATTCAAAGATTTGCCGCGCTATGAGCTTGTATATCACCTATTTTTGTATAGCCCAATAAATCTGAAATGATTTGATGCCTACTAAACCAGGTTCTGTCATTATATTATAACGGCCGAAAAGTGCCCCCACATGCCAGAGTCATACCCATGACCCATGGCTCAACAGTCCGGTCAACAACCCCCTACACCATAGAACCTAGCTTCCTCAATGGAGGAAGTTATGGAATAATGGGGACGCTACAATATTATCTTTTCACCTAAAAACAATAATGATCTTGGTCAATAGGTGGCAGTGCAAGACCATGGTATTAACCTGTTTTTCCTTCTGGGTTTGTCGTCTAGGTAGTCTAGTGCGCATGCCCTGCTAGATCCTCTCATAACTGAGAGAAGACTCGGTGGAAACAGACCATGTTTCTCTGGCCTACCATGTAACTGTCAAAGTTAACAGAAATTAATTGTAACTTGCTATTTGTAGAACTAACTGCTTGGTTCTCCGTCAAACCTGAGTTTCAAATTCAGGCCATTCATTGATCTTCATGGCTGTGACTGATTTCACTCTTTGTTCAGTAAAAACTGCATCACAGTTTTTGATTTGGCCAAGTTAATAATGCCTCTTTTAGTTGTGTCAACTAAAATGGAGGGTCTTGAGCTCTTTTACTATAATATACTTCAAAGCTGACCTTGAGCCTCGACCAAACGGGAATGCACTGGATGCTTTGAATTTGCCAAAATCAAGAAAACACTCAGACTGCATGCTGAAACCCTCTGAGACACTTTGCAAACAGCTAGTTGCAACAAATATATATTCAAAGATTTGCACACATTTTCATGATTTAAAAAAAATAGCAGATCTACAAGCAAAACTGTTGGTTGCAACAGGTCATTGACAAAGCAGGCTTGTTAGCTCAGCTGGTCAGATTGGGTGCTATTAAAGCCAAGGTCGAGGGTTCGAATCCCCGTATGGGCCATAGAGTACTGATTAGAATGTATCTGTGTATATCTCTAACATGCAAAAACTGTCTCTATGCACATCCAATATGCTCTTCACTATCCAGCAAGATTATGCCACCAAACACAGAGCCATAATGCCTAGTGGACATTTCAGCCAACTACAATTCTTAAAGAAATAATACAAATGCTCCATGTAGCGACTGCGTGACCCAATGGATAAGGCGTCTGACTACGAATCAGGAGATTGACGGTTTAAATCCCTTCATGGTTGTCCTTCCGTGTAACTGTCAAAGTTACCTCAACTGAACACATCTTGGTACTTGTAGAAGTAACTGGTTGGCTTTCTGTTAAACCTGAGTTTAAAATTCAGGCCAGTTGCCTGAATTTTCAACTCAGGTTTAACAGAAATTGATCGTCATGGCTGTGACAGATTTCAGTCTTTGTCCAGTAAAAACTGAGTGGTCTTCACGGCTCTGATCAATATGCTCTTCACTGCATTATCCAGCAACATTATGCCACCAAACACACAGCTATAAACCTGATGGCCTTTTCATCCCACTAACATTCTGACAGAGAGAATACATCATAGACACACAATGACCACGTGGCCTAATGGATATGGCATCTGACTTCTAATCGGAAATTGAAGGTTCAAGTCAATTAGTGGTTGGCCCACCGTCAGACTGTCAAAGTTAACTGAAATTAATTGTAACTTGCTATCTGTAAAACTAACTTTTTGGCTCTCCGTCAAACCTGAGTTTCAAATTCAGGCAACTCATTGATCTTCATGGCTGTGACTGATTTCAGTCTTTTTCCAGTAAAAACTACATCATAGTGTTTGGTTTGGCCAAGTTAATCATGCCTCTTTTAGTTGTGTCAACTAAAATGGAGGGTCTTGAGCTCTTTTACTATAATATACTTCAAAGCTGACCTTGGGCCTCGACCAAACGGGAATGCACTGGATGCTTTGAATTTGCCAACATCAAGAACACACTCAGACTGCATGCTGAAACCCTCTGAGACACTTTGCAAACAATTAGTTGCAACAAATCATTGAAACAGCAGGCCCGTTAGCTCAGCTGGTCAGAGCGTGGTGCTAATAACGGCACGGTCACGGGTTCGACCCCGTATGGGCCATAGAGTACTAATTAGAATGTATTTGGTGCATCTCTAACATGTTAAGTCTCTCTTTTGTTAGGCAAAAACTGTCTCTATACACATCCAATATGCTCTTCACTATCCAGCAAGATTATGCCACCAAACACAGAGCCATAATGCCTGATGGACATTTCAGCCAACTACCTTTCTTACAGAAATAATACAAAAGCTTCATATAACGATTGCGTGGCTCAATGGATAAGACGCCTGACTATGAATCAGGAGATTGAGGGTTTGATTCCTTTTGTTGTTGTCCTTCCGTGTAACTGTCAAAGTTACCTGAAATTAACACAACTTGTTACTTGTAGAAGTAACTGGTTGTCTTTCTGTTAAACCTGAGATTCAAATATAGGCAACTGATTGATCTTCATGGCTGTGACAGATTTCAGTCTTTGTCCAGTAAAAACTGAGTGGTCTTCACGGCTCCTATAGACACTCAGGACTCCACAGTGTAAAACTGGACATTACAAGCACACACCGCACAGCTGCTTCTAATAATTGACATAATCATCAAGCTGGCTTGGAGGTGTGTCTGTTCAGCACCCAGTGTTGCAGGATATTTTATATTTTCTGTATCGTCTAATTTTATGGTCATTGTTTTGAGAATTATTTGATGCCTAGAAATACATTTCAAGTTTGCTTTCAAAACTTTGAAAATAGCAGATCTACAAGCTCACAAAGCATCACGGTGTGAGCTTGTAGGTCTGCTATTTTCAAACAGCTGATGTATACAGTGCTCATAAGTGCTCAAGTGGCCCTCTAGTCGCATAATTGGGCTTTGTTTTCATGGACCTGGTTGCTTATTTATCTCACACAATCTGGCAACGCTGTTTCCAACTACAAGCCAGCCTCAGATAAGTGACTGAAGCACAAACACACTGGATTTTTACAGGCATCCGAGGTGTGTTTTCACTAAGCGCTGCATCCGTATTCTGCCTGATATCTTATACGTGCCTGTACTTTTGTCATTTGATTGATGTTATCATAATATAGCTAAAAATATAAATAGCCTAGTTTTGTACATCTTTATAGATTATTTTTTGAAAGTGCAACCCACACCCATTCAGTCACTCTGGAGGACATTCAGGAATGTTGTCAATTGACATCACATTAATTATAAATAATATCCACTTATGATATTCTTATGAGACCTAAACGTGTACGTAGCTACAGTATAATTAAGTAAATCTATGTCCAACTTGTTGTAGAGGAATCATAAATATCATATATCTTTATGAATCATTATTTTATGCAAAGGGAACCATTGTAATGGCTGGTCAGGGATTATGGACAGCCTTGTATTGCAATGTGCATCCTAGATGCATTTCAATGTTCTTTCTATAGTTTTTTTCTGAAAGAAATTCAGGGAAAAATGCACACTTCTTTAATGTCACAATACATTAATGAAATTGAACACGCTAACGTTGAATATTATCACACCACCACTAACGTTGGTTATATTTTACCCAATATAATGTATATATAAATATATTCAGGTAGAAATTAGGCAGGCTGGAGAGGCTTTTTGTCAGTAGCAGCCGATAATGCAGGAGTCTGACCCTATTACAATGCGCTAGACACCTGGGAGATTGAATGCTGCAGTGGAGCGCCAAACCTACCATCAGCTCTCAGTACTTACCACACAACTTACTATATACCCAAGCCACTCATACTGTACACTGAGTTGGCGGTACCCGGGATCGAACCCATGACCTTGTGGTCCAAAGGGGAGAACTCTACCGATTGAGCTACCCGGACACAGAACCAGCCCATAAGGATCAATGCTGGTACTGTACACTCTCCCAGCTACAAATGAATAAATGAACACTGAGGATTTTACTGTGTATATCTCATATGAATAGTGATGAAATATTTTCAGAACCATATAAATGGGGTACATGCACTATCAGAACACAAATCCCCACAGGGTCTTTACGCCACAGGTTCAACACATGTTTGTAGCATATTCTGGAAGATTTCTGAGCATAATTACAAACACAGCCTTCATAGAACGTGTGTGACATTACCTACAGTAAATAAACCCTCACTGTGAATTAGGGATATGACTGAATTGCATCAGATGTTCAAGGCTGATGTTTAATCACGTTGAAGTTGATACTGCAGGAGAAATGTAACCTGACTTGCTTTGTTCTTTCTA
Organism: Gymnoscopelus microlampas; assembly: GCF_963454915.1. Taxonomy (NCBI): domain Eukaryota; kingdom Metazoa; phylum Chordata; class Actinopteri; order Myctophiformes; family Myctophidae; genus Gymnoscopelus; species Gymnoscopelus microlampas. The sequence continues at coordinate 7,561,001 of NC_139961.1, read as the reverse complement.
AGCTCATGCTGTGAATGCAGTTCTATTGAGAACGACAGCAAGCCCTGCATGTGGCTGAAAAACATCACATTTCTGAGATGATTACTTTCCAATTAACCCATTAAGACCGGGAACGCTTTTAGCTATATAAAAACTATTTTATACTTTGGGCTATTCAAAATAGCACATATACAAGCTCATAGCACCGCGTGCCGCGGTATGTGCTTGTAGATCAGCTATTTTTTTTTTAAAGATCTTGAACATTTGTACAAATCTTTGAATACATATATTTTTTTAAACAACATTTTTAACTCAAATATTTGCTTCTGAAGGTCCCTGGAATAACATTTTTGACAAATGTTCGCTTTAAAAATATATATTCAAAGATTTGCAGACATTTTCATGATTTAAAAAAAAATGCAGATCTACATGTGCATCTACTATGAGCTTGTATATCCGCTATTTTTGAATAGCCCAATAAATCTAAAACGATGTGATGCCCACTAAAGTGTGATCGTTTTATTTGTCGCTGTGCTTTCAGAAGAGTATGTATTTTATTTTCCTTTTATACCTACATTATGTCAATATATTGTAATGGCTGACAATTGCATCAGCCGAAGCTAGAGTCAAACCTATGACCCATGGCTCAACAGTCGGGTCAACAACCCCCTGCACCAAAGAACCTAATTACCTCAGTGGAGGAAGTTGTGGCTCCATGCTGACCCTACAATATTATGTTTTCACCTAAAAACAATAATAATCTTGGTCAATAGGTGGCAGTGCAAGACCATGGTATTAACCTGTTTTTCCTTCTGAACTTGACGTCCAGGTAGTCTAGTGAGCATGCGCTGCTAGTTCCTCTCATAACTGAGAGAAGACTCGGTGCAAACAGACCATGTTTCTCTGCCTCTATTCTTCTAAACCACTTTAACCTGTTTTCCTTCCAGGTAATATCTGCTACTAGGTGCCATATCCTGGTACCTGTAACACAGATACTTTCCCGGTCTTAATGGCTTAAAAGTCATACTTAGCTACAGCATTGATTTCTGTGCCAAGTATGTTCACAAAACACCCTCAACTGAAGCCTATGCATAATAATATGCAGTGGTGGAAAGTAACTAAGTATATTTACTTAAGTACAATTCTCAGAGGCAAATATTACTTTTACTCCACTACAATTATTTGAAAACTTTAGATTTTACTATTAAAGTTACTTTTTTGTTTTTGATTACTATTACAATTAAGAATTGTATACATTTTATAGATTTGAAAACATTTTTAATTCCGGACTTTTACTTGTAACAGTGTATTTCTCCATTTCAGTATTAATACTTTTACTTAAGTAAACACAAATGTGAGTACTTTTTTCCACCACTGGGAGCCAGTGGCGTGAACAGAGGTGGGTGTAATAATATGGTGGTATTTTCACACTCTCATCAGGATCCCAGCAGTCCTGGAGCCTCTGGAGGCTCTTGCTATAGGGGTCCAGATGAGAAGTGCATTGCTTTATAATCCAGCCTGGAGGAGACAAAGGCCTGGACCAGTTCCTCAGCATCTGGCAGCAGGGTGAGTGTGGGGTGGAGTTTGGCAATGTTCCTGAGGTGGAAGAAGGAGAAGGAGAGGTCTGACACAGAATGTCTAATGTGTGCCTTTAGGGTTTAGTTGAGGGTCCATTTTCACACCCAGCCTGGTGACTGTGGATGAGAGGGTTGTTATGTTTTTTTAATATATATATAATTATATATATATATATATATATACAGTACTGTTCCATTGACCTGCCTATGATGGGTGATTTGGGTTATTTTATATATACGGTATTTAAATATATTTAAATATAACATGTTGTCTAATTTTACTTTGACTGAATTATTTTTGTTTCCCAGAATGTTACAAACATTGTTCAATCGGTTAAAAGTATTTATCTTAGTTGTTATAGAAGAAAAGGACAGCTGGCTCTTTAAATCCTGCAGTTCCCCCTCCTCCCCCTCCCCCCTCCCAAACACACACACACACACACACACACACACACACACACACCTGCACGCGAGCGAGACAAACAAACTGAACTCGCTATGTTTGTAAGTAAAACAGTGCAATAAACAACCTTTAATGTAACGTTTACACCATATGTATGTTGAGTAGAGTTGACAGAGTTGTCAAGGAGTGCAACCTGCTAAATGACACGTAGCCTATAGCTGTGACAGTAGACACACATGAAAGATAAGTTACATCACTATGTCTTCATTACAAATGAAACTGCGTCAGTACCTTTCAAATGAGCAAGTGAGCTAATTAGCTAATATGGTGGGCCAGTAGGCTACATTGTCATTTACACACTTTAACTGCGTCTAATTTTATACTCTTGTTGTTAATTTACTTAGAGAAAAGTCAGGATGAATGGAGGATGAATTGTTTGTGATGTTGTTGTACTGAGCTGCGTTTGATCAGAGATAGACAGACAGGCAGACGCAGACAGACAGACAGACAGACAGACAGGCTGACAGGGGAGAGTGAGAGACAGACAGACAGACAGACAGGGGAGAGAGAGTGACAGACAGACAGACAGACAGACAGACAGACAGGAGGGAGTGAGAGACAGACAGACAGATAGGAGAGACAGACAGACAGACAGACAGACAGACAGACGTACCTTTTATGGACATATTCAAGGTCTGCAAATGATGAAAAGAAGGACTTTATTTTATCAATGTGATTGACATACAACCCTTGTCATTTGACCATTTAAGGACAAGTACCTACATATCAGCCTACAGTATGTATGTACTGTACATACATCGGCTGTACAAATCTACCATGTTGGTAGTGATTATGACAATTTGCATTAATAATTAAAATTGCATTATTCTTATTTTTTAATATTCTAAATATTTGTATGACTCTAAATGGTGCACCCATATGCACAGTAGTTTGTTGAGGCTCCATATCTAATTAGGGTTAGAAGCAAATTAAAATACTAAATCCAATTCATTAGTTCAGCAAACATAATGTTGAGATTTTTTTTTAAGTAGCTATTTGAAAATACATTTTCTTGATTTCTTTCTTTCTTGATTTCTTTCTTTCTTTCATACAGAGCCATGTACACAGGTACAAGAGCAGTGGTGTCATGGGGGCGACACGGAGTAGGACGGCGTCTGGCAGGTACATTTTTCACGCGCACCCACGGTACGCACACCCCTTATGGCGCTCACCATTCCCACCATTACATCTGCAGTGTGTCTCTATTACAGCCTACACCTTTTCAGCTCCTATAATTCAAGGCATTCCTTGAGAAGATTTACAAAGACTAAAACTAAGCTAAAAAACTAGTCCTTTACTATACAAACATGTTTCCTACTACTATTTATACACCCGTAAAAAGTATTTTATAAACATAAATATTAAAACCTAACGTAAACCTAAAATAAATCACATACATTATGGTCATTAGAGCTTAATGTAAATGCAAATCTTTTATCATATATATCCTTTTAAAAAAAGAACATTTTTAACTCCGATCTGTGCTTCTGGGGGTCCCTGGAACAACATATTTTGAGATGGGGGTCCACGGCCAAATACATTGGCCGTGTACCCCCCCCCGCCCCAGAAGCAAAGATTTGAGTTACAAATGTTTGCTTTAAAAATATGTATATTCAAAGATTTGCACACATTTTCAAGATTGTTAAAAAAATAGCAGATCTACAAGCTCATAGCGCGGCACTCGGTGCCGCGCTATGAGCTTGTATATCTGCTATTTTTTGATTGCCCAAGAAATCTAGAATGACACAAATGCGTTCCCTGTTTGAATGCAGACCCAGGCTTTACAGATAACATCTGCCTTCTATGTGATCATGTAGAGAGAAGACACAGGTGCTTCCTGACCAGAGTGCTGTCAGAGTGTGCCAAGGTTGGTCTTATGCGATAAATGCCAAGAAAACCAAGGTTATCACCTAGAACATGGGTTCCCAAACCTTTCAGCCCGCGACCCCAAAATAATACGGCCATTGACTCGGGACCCCACCTAACCCTGGAGGTCATTTATGCACATAAACTTGCACGTTCGGTGCGCATTTGTAATGTATTAAGCCTAGGGCCAGGGGTTGACACTAAGGTCTCAGAGGCACTTGCCCGTAGGGCAGGTACATGTTCTACTTGCACACAGGTCATGCCCACTTGCCCAAAAAGTAAATGTTCCATTATAAAATGAGCGGTAAAATCTGCGCTTGTAGAACAAATTAATGTTAAATCCAAGTGCCAACGGTCACTTTGAAAAACCAGAATGAGTGCAACTGCTAGTTGTAAAAAAGGTATCATTGTTCTTCTTAAATAGCCTATCATATTTAATGAAGACGGAATGCACTTGCCCCTCGGGCAACCTGAAAGCAAACTCCACTTGCCCGAATGTTTTATTTACTTGCCACGGGCAGTCGGGCAACCGTTAGTGTCAACCCCTGCAGGGCTATTCAACACATAATGACACATAACAACCGAAATATTTACAGTATATAAGTCATTTATTTACTAAATTAATCATACGTACAATGGACCACAATGGAAACAACATTTTTACGTGTAAATTGTGTTATACTTTTAGTATGACTTTTGACTGTAGGCCTACTCCTTGTACTGTTAATAATCTTGTTAATATAGAATTCAATCATACAGTACCTAACGAGATGGGTAAAATGTACTATTTGTAATAATTTTTAGATTGTATTCCATTGAACCACTGACTCACACAACTGATGAAGTCAAGAAGACTGCTCAAGGTAAGAACCTTGTTTTTTTTTTTCTTTGCTGCTGCTGCTTGTGTTGTCTGGCTGTGTGGATACTGACATGATTCAGGCTGTTGCTCTATTGCTGTCACCATTGTGTTGCATGGTGTTGCATTGCTGTCATGTTATGTCCCAGTGACTGGGTGGCATGTATCATGTTCACTGACGTTTTTCTGGCTTGTTTCAGGAATTGAAAAGTGATGTGAATCTTTAGTGGGTGTCGTGTTGTTTTGTGATGTTGAAGGTAGTTTCCTTTCAAGTTTAAGCTAGAGTTTTTTTTTGGCTCTGACATGATCTACATCAGCGGTTCTCAACCTTTTCAAGCTGCGACCCCCCCCCCCCCAAAGAATCTTATGTGAACTGGACCCCCCACGCTGACGAGCACTTGCAGGAGAATGTAGGAGTTAAGGCATACATGGGCAACTGGCGGCCCGGGGGCCACATGCGGCCCCCACCTTCACTTAATGCGGCCCGCAGGTTAATATTCAGAATACTGATATATTATTGATTTCTGCTTTTACAATTCCAATCATGCAAACATGAGCCGCTTTAATTACTTCAGTCTATATTAATGACTAGTATTAAAATTATATTGTCTTTTTAATGTCCAATGTATTTGTATTTAAGTTCATAAAGTTAACATACGTATCACTAAATGCATTTGAAATGAAATAAAAACGTTACTTTTCAGGATTCAAATTAAAAAATAGCAAAAAAAATATCAGGATTCAAATTCAAAAAGTAGCAAAAATAGCAGATCTACAAGCTCAAAACGTTTCGAGCTTGTAGATCTGCTATTTTTGCTACTTTTGTGTGACAATAACCCGTATATGCAATGTGGACCTCTGGAGTGAGTGTGGAAATACAGTGGCCCTCTCCATCATCAAAGTTGCATCACCCCTGAGTTAAAGCATTACATTTAGTTTGAATCGGTTCCACAGATAAATATTGTGAAAATATCCAATCTACCAGCTCAGGCGTTGTGAGCTTGTAGCTCTGCTATTCTCACAATGTTTGCCTCTTTCTTATAAATATTTGTTTTAAGTATTAAACTGGTCTTAAGTCCTAAACGTTTCACTTTACTGTCATCTTGGGACCCCGCTAAAATCACGTGGGGACCGCCCTGGTGGTCCTGACCCACAGGTTGAGAACCACTGATCTACATGCTGTCTGTCTGCTGGTGTTGAAGGTTGTGACAAGCTGGCTGGCTTGGTGGCAACACCTCTGTCTATACCTCATGGCCATTATTCCTATTTTTCTTTCTTTCTTTCTTTCTTTCTTTGTCTGTCTGTCTGTCGGCTCTATCTTTCCTTCTTGGAGTTTACAATGAAACATGTGTGACTGTTTCTGTGGAATTGAGGGCTGATGATGTGTTGTGTGGTTTCTGCCGTGGAAGATAAGCTGTGTAAGATGAGATGTTTTATTGACATTGTATTCTGAATACAACATCATTTTGTTTAGTGCAAATAGCAGCATCATCATATGAATACAGCAGCGTTATACAATGAAGTCATGACAGTCTGCTGTCAAAGATAACATCATCCATAATACATACAATACATCTAAAGTAAGACGTTAGGGAACAGGAAACCAACCACCGGATATTGCACTTGACCATGGTGAAGTGTGTGTGTGTGTGTGTGTGTGTGTGTGTGTGTGTGTGTGTGTGTGTGTGTGTGTGTGTGTGTGTGTGTGTGTGTGTGTGTGTGTGTGTGTGTGTGTGTGTGTGTGCGTGCGTGCGTGCGTGCGTGCGTGCGTGCGTGCGTGCGTGCGTGCGTGCGTGCGTGCGTGCGTGCGTGCGTGTTTGGTAACGAAGTTGTGAGTCCATCAATTTTATTTATCTGCCAGCGACAGTGCACATTAATCAACATGTCAGTTTTCACATCCATGTAACTGAGCCAGAGGTAGCCAAAAGCTATAATTTTCATCTGTAGTCCCTGAGCAGGCTGTTAAAAAGTGGTGATATAACTATCAATACAGTACAAGACAAGACAAGTAGACATAGTACAGGAGACAGAACAATTACAATAACATATGAGACATGACACCAGTGACAAATAGAGCTGATAATTACCCATAATTACACATTTTGGTTTGCTTTAAGCCATCTCTTAAGGTTGAACTTGAAGGTGAAATAGTTGGTGGTCTCTCTAACTTCGGTAGGGCGACTATATTCCAGTGATGGGGGGCTTTTGAACCATAATAGGCAACAGGGACGTGCACAGATAGACTCTAGGTGGTGCTAGAGCACCTGCCCTTTGCCCTCTTGACCAGAAGTGCCCTTTTGAAAAAAAGAAAAAAGGGGTCTTCAACAGGGGGTCCGGGACCCCTAGGGGGTCCTCAGAGTTACTACAGGGGGTCCGCCAAATCTTTATGTGATATGATTTTTCTTTTTACCATAACCACTCGAAACCTAGCATCCCTTTTCTGAGGAGAACTTTAGCCAAAAATAGCCGATCTACAAGCTCACAACGCCTCGCGCTGCGAGGCGTTGTGAGCTTGTAGATCGGCTATTTTTGGCAAAGAGGTATAGGTGTAGAGGGGAAAAAGAGCAGACCAAGTAAACAAAAAAAAGTATAATTTACTTGAGCACCTGCCGCTCAAAATGTCTGTGCACGCCACTGATAGGCAATGGTGGTAACGATTGGGCTTTCGGTCAAGTGTTTTTAACGTCTGTTTGTAAAGAAACTCTATAGGTTTCAAAAGTTGTCAGATCTGTCTGTGACGCAGGTTGTGAAGCAGTATGCTACTGTATGTGTGAGAAGATTCACACTGCATTTTGCAAGTGATCGGATCGTATCTGTCACAGATCTGTGTGTTCAGACTGATTTAAACATCAGAGATCACGGAGGTTCCTATAGAAATGAACACAATAATACACGGACCATACGGACACGGAACACAAGGCTGTACGTGCGGGGGAAAAAACCGAGGCGCTAATCGGCACGTGAAGTGAAGTACAGATGTGATCATTTTACCTCCTTTCCCTCCCGCCCTGCTCCACTTTATACTTTGATGTAAAAAAAAAAGCAAAGAGAATATGCCAGCTTGATCCTCCTTGATGTTAACCCATTAAGACCTGCAGAGGTCTTCTAAATCCTAACAGTTTCCTGGAAAAAAAAAACCTATGTTGCTATATCAGCGGTTCTCAAACCTTCTCATGTCAAGGGACCCCCAAAATTATATGCATTTTGCCGCGGACCCCCATCTCAAAATATTGTGTTCCAGGGACCCCCAGAATCAAAGATTTGAGTTACAAATGTTCGCTTTAAACAAAACAAAAAAAATCTATATTTGTGCACATTTTCATGATTTTTCTAAAATAGCCAAAGTATAAAAAAAAATGGGTGCAAATCTTTTAATATATATTCTTTTAAAGCGAACATTTTTAACTCAAATCTTTGCTTCTGGGGGGTCCCTGAAACAACGTATTTTGAGATGGGGTTCCACGGCTAAATACATATCATTTTGGGGGTCCCTGACATGGAAAAGTTTGAGAACCAAGCAACATAAATAAAATAAAAACTGTTATAGGATTTAGAAGACATTTGTAGAATCCCCCAAAAGCAAAGATTTGAGTTACAAATGTTGACTTTAGCACTCGGTACCATGCTATGAGCTTGTATATCTGCTATGTTTTGAATAGCCCGAAGAAATCTAAAAATGACACAGATGTGCCTTCCCCGGTGTTAATGGGATAAAATAAAAAGAAGCGTTTCTGTGCAAAGGGGCTGAGCTGACTGGATCTTGTGAAAAACAGTATAAATATATAAAGTATAAAGGCTCTATTATTTCACACGGCTCTCGGAGGCCACATAGCAGAGGAGAGGAGGGGAGGGGAGGGGTAGGGTAGGGGAGAGGGGGGAGATCTGCCAGGCGGAAAGCCAAAAAAGGCGCCGTGGATGAGAGCCATTCCTCATTCCCCTGGCTGATCGACAGACAGCGCGTTCTGATCAAAGTGTTTTTTTGAAAAGCTCCGCTCGGCTCCAGTTTTGTACATTTCGTCCATTGATCTGGGAAGGTGGTGGATGCTTTTTAACCCTTTAAGACCGGGAACGCGCATCTGTGTAATTTTTTAAGATTTATTTGGGCTATTTATTTTTGAAAAATCTATCTATGTCTATTTTTTTGCAAATCTTTGAATATATATATATATATATATATATGTTTTTTTTTTAAAGGGAACATTTGTAACTCAAATCTTTGCTTCATGGTGGTCCCTGGGGCTAAAGATATTTTGAGATGGGGGTCCGTGGCCAAATACGTATTTTTGTGGGTGGTCCTTGACATGAAAAAGTTTGAGAACCACTGATATAGAAAAATACACAGATTTAGAAGACATTTGTGTAATCTTTGAATATATATAATATATATATATATATATGGGTTTTTCAAAAATAGCAGATCTACAAGCTCAAAGCGCGGCACTCGGTGCCGCGCTATGAGCTTGTATATCTGCTATTTTTGAAAAGCCAAAGAAAAAAAAAAAAAGACAGATTCTTTCCCGGTCTAAACGGGTTAAATGACGGTTTGCTTTCAGAAAAGTGTGTGTGTGGGGGGGATGGGGGGTTGGTGTTGGTGGTTGGTGCCTATTCACACGGTTTTTGAAACCAGAAAGTGTTTTCTGTTTTTCATAGATTTTCAGATAATTTTGGCGAGCTACGGTGCAGTTGCATGGGAAGCCCTTGAAGTCTTTGTAGGACAACCTCACCCATTCTCAAGCTAATTGGTCCTCACTAATGCCTATGATAATATGGCACCATTTTTTTCTACTTGGTTCTGTGTCTCTCACACATATATAGGGCAGAAATCCGCCTGCAAGTGACTGCATCGTTAGGCAGATTTAGATTTAGATTTTCATTAACAATGCCTGCCATTATAGCATTATATAACTTTCCAGGAATATAAAGCCTGCAGTTTCTATTAGCTTGAATTCCCCATCGATTTCTTTCTTTCTTTCTTTCTTTCTTTCTTTCTTTCTTTCTTTTTCCTTTATTCATTCAGGGAAGCCCATTGAGAGCAAGCTCTCTTTTTCAAGGACGCCCCGATAACAACATATAAAATACATACATAATGAGAAACAATAACAAACATTTGAATCACATTACAATGTCACAGATGCAAACTAGAGAAAGTGCTCCTCGGAGCACAGGTCTCCGCCAGGTCAGGTACGATATTGTGGCCTCCTGGTGGCGCTATAATAGGCCAATGTGAAAAGAGTGCCATTAATTCTTCAATCGGACACTGCATTCATGATTTGAGGCATTTTGTTCCAAAAATGTGTTTTGCTAAATTAGACCTGCTGGTGGCGCTATAACAGGCCAATGTGAAAAAGGGTGGAATTTCTTCCTTGGCCTAGTGGGAATGTGTTTGTGAAATTCATTCTATGTGAAATTTCACGGAAATCGCAAGCTGCGTTCAGGATTTGAGGCTTTTTGTTCAAAACGGACCAATCCTGCAAACTTTGGATGGCAACCTTAACCAATGAGGATGGAATATGGGAAATCGGACAGATCAGGGTTGATCACATGACTATAGAGATACTGTGTATCGATGTGCATGACGTTTGGTTAAAAACTGTAGGAGTAATGTGAAAAAATGGGTTTTGCACAAATCGGCCTCCTGGTGGCGCTATAACAGGCCCATGTGAGAAATTTGAGGCAGAGGTTCTGAATTGGCATCCAGGGAGTGTGTGTGCACAGTTTCGCAGCGACCGGGCCAGCGGTGCCGGAGATTAGCTGGTAACACGCAGACAGGACACACACACGGACGGACGGAAGGACGGACGGAGGGTAAAACATACTCTCTCGCCATGCCTTTCAGCCTGGCGGAGAAAATAAACATAGTGTTACATGAAACAGGTGCAGTCACTGTTAGGGCTGGTAAATTCATTTTCGAATTTCGAATATTCCTCGAATATGGGGGAGATATGTATATTCAAATATGAAAATTCATATTCAAATTTAAAATAAAATCAAAATAAAAATGTACAATAGAAAAAAACTATGTATTATTGGTTCGGAGCACTTGATACGTTGTTTTTTGTATTGTTCCTGTCAATCAAACAAAAATAACTTCAAAATTATACTAAAGTACAGAGTACTTGAGTAAATGTACTTTACTTACCTCCACTGCAAGCTGGTTGTAATGCCATGCTGGTAATGTGGTGCCAGACAGTCCGTCAGTCCGTCTGTCAGTCAGTCAGTCAGTCAGGGTTTAATGTATACCCCCCTCCCCCGGATATAAAAGTCTTAACCCATTAAGACCTGGAACTGTGTCATTTTTAGATTTGAGCTCAAAAGCATTATTTTACACTTTGGGCTATTCAAAAATATCAGATATACAAGCTCATAGCGCGGCACCGAGTGCCGCGCTATGAGCTTGTAGATCTGCTATTTTTGAAAAATCGTGAAAATGTGTGCAAATCCTTGAATATATATATATTTCTAAAGCGAAAATTTTAACTCAAATCTTTGCTTAGTTCTGGGGGGTCCCTGGAACAAAATATTTTGATGGGGGTCCGCAGCCAAATACATATCATTTTGACACGAAAAAGATTGAGCACCACTGATATAGAAACTATACGTTTTTCAGAATAGCCTACTGTTGAGCTTTAGGAGACATGTAGAATCGGCTTCAGGTCTCAATGGGTTTAACAGAAGGGTATTGGCTGTCTGCTCTCAGTGAAGACCAAAGCTATTGCCCCTCCTAATGAAGAGACGGCTGAGAAGCAATCTCACCTGAGACGATGGGGGGGGGGGGAGACCATTGTTCTTGCAACTTCCAATTTGCGGCTCTTGAAGCCTCGCCCCTTGTACCGGCGGATTAGTGATGTAACGGCTTGCTACCAAACGGCGTTATAAGTCCCCGACAAGTGTGATTGATTGAACTGGAGTCACAGGCTCACCACATCCACACAGAGGAGATAAATCTGGTTAATTTGCACCGTGCTAGCTCACCTTGCCTACCCCCCTGTATCACTTGACATTTGCGGCAGATTTCGTTGGTGTGTGTGTGCATGTGTGTGTGTGTGCGTGTGTGTGTGGGGCTGAGCCATGGACTCTCACAGCACAAGAGGATTAAAGGACGACTTCAGCCATTTCCATCTTCATAATTGGTCCTCACTAAATGCTCATGATAATATGGTTGTACCATTTTGTGTCTACCTTGTCTGTGTCTCAGAGGAGGGCTGTGGACAGTGTCACAATAACCAAGGACTCCTTGGGGGTCCCCGGACCCCACCTTTAGAACCAAATGAATATATATATATATATATATATATATATATATATATATTTGTCACTCTATTCAACCAATAGAAAGGCTCTGTAGAAGACTGGCCCGATGACGCAACTCTCCTTATATGGCTCTGCTTTCAATGCAGTGATGTCACATTATCCATGCAAATTCAATGCAGTGATGTCACATTCTCCTTGAAGATATTCCGTGCCAATACTTTTGTACTTTTCTTCAAATATTCTTTTTCCATTCCTCTGCCACTGCCCTCACTTCAAAGCAGCTATGAATCACCCTCAGCATTGTGTTGGCTGCATGTGTGACTCAGGCTGTCCACATCGCTTTGCCTCTCAGAGATATACAGTAAGAGCAGAGAGGCTGTTTGTGTGCCTGTTGGCTGCCCTCCCCGACCTGCGCTGCTCACTCAGTGGCTCCACCTTGACCAGTGGTGGAAAAAAGTACTCAAAATGTTTTACTTAAAGGGACATTTGACTCATAGTCTCTTTATCTCACCTTACTTCCTGACTACAATGTAGACCACACCCCCACGCAGCCTCCCCTCCCCACAAGGAAGGGCAGTGCCCCAAAGCATTATGGTCATTGTAGTAATGCAGCAGTCCAGTCAAACCCCAGTCAAACACACAGACTTCTATATTTTTCTGGCCATAGGGTGCAAATTTCAAATTTTGCTACCGTTATCTACTACAAATATTATTAACATTGAGTGACTGTAAGTTCTTCCAGGGGTGAAATGCTCCTTTAAGTAAATGTATCAATACCGCGGAAGTACTCTGTTACAAGTAAAAGTCCGGAATTAAACATGTACTTCAAAGTACAAAAATATTGGTATCAAAATGTACTTAAAGTACCACAAGTAAAAGTACTAAAATGTTTGAAAATAGCAGATCTACAAGCTCACAACGCGTCGCATCGCGACGCGTTGTGAGCTTGTAGATCGGCCATTTTCAAATAGCCTAGGTATAAAATAGGGCTAAACTAGTAACTAAAGTTCTCAAATAATTGCAGTGGAGTAAAAGTACAATATTTGCCTCTGAGATGCAATGGAGTAGAAGTAAAAAGTATTGACATTTGGAAAATACTCCGGTAAAGTAAAAGCACCTCAAAATTGTACTTAAGTACAGTACTTGAGTAAATGTACTTAGTTACTTAACACCAGGCTGTCCACGTTGCTTTGCCTCTCAGAGATAAGAGCAGAGAGGCTGTTTGTGTGCCTGTTGGCTGCCCTCCCCCCCCGACCCGCGCTGCTCACTCAGTGGCCCCACCTTGACCCCCCTGAGGGTCAGCCTGTCACACAGTGGACAGAACACTTAGTAGGACACATCCTGAAGGGACGGCAGGTTGGGGACAGAGGCTCTCTTTTTCCCCTTTTGTCTTTTTTACTGCATGGCACCTATACTGTAAGAGCCGAGGCGTCTAGAACAGTGGTTCTGAAACCTTTTCCTGTCAAGGACCCAGTGTTGATTTTGTCGACTAAAACTATGACGAAAAACACATTTCGTCAACAAATAAAAACTAGACTACAATGTTTGTGAGGGACTAGCGGAGAAGAGATTCAGTAGAACTAAAAGACGAGTCATCATGGGTGCTTGCGGGTGTCACAGACCGAAAATAGCAGATCTACAAGCTCACAATGCGATTGTGTTGTGAGCTTGTAGATATGCTATGTTTGGCATGCAGCTAAGTGAAATACAGTCATTTCGATGCCATAACGGCCACAAGTCTATTTTAGTCGACTCACTAAATCAACTGTAGATTTAGTCGACTGAAATCTCATGGCATTTAGTCGACTAAAACTTGACTAAAAGTGAAACATTGCAGATGACTAAAATGTGTCCAAAACTAAACAGAAGTTTATTCAAAAGACTATGACTATAAAACTAAATCAACATTTGCTGTCAAAATCAACATTGCAAGGACCCCGTAATATGTATTTGGCTGCGAACCCCCGCATCTCAAAAATATTTTTGTGCCAGGGATTTTTTTTAAATAGCAGATCTACAAGCTCTCGGGTCCCGTGCTATGAGCTTGTAGATCTGCTATTTTTGAATAGCCAAAGAAATCTAAAATGACACAGATGTGTTCCCGGATTTAACGCGTTAACTAAATCCACGTGAAAGAGATACCTGGAATCAGTTGCCAGTTGCGTTGTGTTTCATCACGAGGTATTTTTTAGGTACGAGGGGTATATGACTCATCCATTACTGACATCTGATCCCTTTTGACAAAACCTCAGCCATAAGGTCTATCTACCTGTCTTAATAATCAGGTCGTTTTCATCAAGACAAGCTGATCTGTAACACCTGGCAAGCTGACCAGAATCAAACTTAAAGCCATTCAAACCAGGACAGAATCTGTGTGTGTGTGTGTGTGTGTGTGTGTGTGTGTGTGTGTGTGTGTGTGTGTGTGTGTGTGTGTGTGTGTGTGTGTGTATGTGTGTATGTGTGTGTGTGTGTGTGTGTGTGTGTGTGTGTGTGTGTGTGTATGTGTGTATGTATGTATATATATATATTGAGCAACATATGTTTTTTTGGTCTCTGAAGAGAGAGAGCACTAGTTAACATATTCTCGACATGTTTTCGATCGTTGGCTGTCCTTTAAGCCAATGGGGAGACATCCCATACTCTGAACGGCAAATCTCGTCCTCTCATGCTAATGGTATCATAAATCATAACAGTGTCGCCAGATTCTTCGAGAGAAATAAGCAACCAGGTCTATGAAAACAAGCCGCGCATACACGGAACGAACACACGCACGCACGCACGCACGCACACACACACACACGCACACACACACACACACACACACACACACACACACACACACACACACACACACACACACACACGCACACGCACACACGGTCACAGAGAGAAGAGAGAAAAAAAAAGATTGGATCGGGGCAAAACAAAGCATGCAGCTAGCTGGTATACATGACGTGTCATGTCTTGTTAGAAACATTTTGAAAGTATTACTAGTATTATTCGGGAAAAAAAAGATGGGGGGGATCCTCGCGGCTAAAAATAATATCATTGAGGGGGGTCTTTGGCACGGAAAAGTTTGAGAAGTACTGATTTAGAAGGCATTTGGTAGAATGGGCCTCAGGACCTTTTCTTCACAATGCTTTATCTGTCTGCATGTCTCATGTAACACCTGGCAAGCTGATCAGGATCAAACTTAGCTTTTTTTTTATTAATATTATATCTTTTTCTGTCTCTTTCTGCCACGTGTGGGTCCATGAATGAAGGTTGTCTACCGGCGCTGCATGACTAATTAACCCATTCAAACCGCCGGGAACGCATCTGTGTAACCACTTTATCCATATAAATATACTTTGGGCTATTAAAAAATAGCAGATATACAAGTTCATAGCGCGGCACCGAGTGCCGCACTATGAACTTGTAGATCTGCTATTTTTTTGAGAAATCGTGAAAATGTGTGCAAATCTTTGAATGTATATAGATTTTTTAAAACCACCATTTTTAACTCAAAGCTTTGCTTCTGGGGGGTCCCTGGAACAACACATTTTGAAATGGGGGTCCGCGGCCAAATACATATCATTTTTGGGGGCCGTTGACATGAAAACGTTTGAGAACCACATGCGTTTTATTTTCAAAAGCACGGTTAGGATTTAGAAGACATTTGTAGATTGGATACACGATTTTTCAAAAAAAAAATAGCAGATCTACAAGCTCTTATTTTTGAATAGCCAAAGAAATCTTAAAATGACACACAGATGCGTTCCCGGTCTCAATGACTTAACAGAAAAAGCAGGAGCTTAGTGGAGCGTGGCTTTCAGGCGTTCCCTCGAGTCAGAAACATAACTTTGCAGTTTTCCCTAGACTTCCTCTCTCTTCTCTCTCTTCTCTCTCTTCTCTCTTTCATCCCCCTGCGTTCACACACAGCCGCTCGCCTTTATTGTCTAGACTTTCTTTTTTTTGTTGGGGGGGGGGCGGGGCGGGGTTTATATAATATGTTCTTCAATATCGCCGTCACTGTCTGGAAGACAACCTTGTATCTCCATGTTTCAACTTTTTATGTACTTTTTTATTTAAACCCATTACAACTGAGACAGGATCTGTGTCATTTTAGATTTGAGCTATATATGTATGCGTGTATATATATATATATATCATATATTAACCAATTAAGACCTGAGGCCAATAGTACAAAATGTCTTCTAAATCCTTAATGTTTTTTGAAAAAAAAATATGTTACCATGTCAGTGGTTCTCAAACTGTTTCATGTCAAGGACCCCAAAATGTATATGTATTTGGCCAAGGACCCCCATCTCAAAATGTGTTGTTCCAGGGACCCCCCAGAAGCAAAGATTTGAGTTACAAATGTTCGCTTGAAAGAATATACTATATTCAAAGATTTGCACAAATCTTCTCGATTTCTCAAAAAAATAGCAGATCTACAAGCTCGTAGCGCGGCACTTGGTGCCGCACTGTGCGCTTGTAGATCTGCTATTTTTGAATAGCCAAAGTGTAAAGTAATGCTTTTTTAGCTCAAATCTAAAAGTGACACAGATGCGTCCCAGGTCTTAATGGGTTAACATAAACAGAACAGAAAACTGTTAGGATTTAGAAGGCATTCGTAGAATCGGCATGCTTCATAGAAATGAGCAGATTAACTCTTTTTTTTTGGTGGTGTTTCCACTAGATGGCGCTCTTCGCTATCGCACGAGTGAGCGTTTCATCCCCAGATGCACGCAGAACCAGGGAGATCACGTGATCCCAAGATTTACTGCATCACACACTTCCTGGTTAATGTATTTGGGAAATCGCCTGTATCTCGCCTGCTGTGTTTTACCCAATGTATTTTTGGGGAGACATGCTATTTTCAACGGCCTATAACAAGCAAACGGGGGGTTGCGATGACATTTATTAATTTATTTTGCGGAAGCACAGTGAAAGCCCCCGTGATTAGCAACGATCAGGGGATCGGTCATACTGGAAATAAATATCCTGTGACTACTTGAAAAGGTAAGAAAATAGAACATTTGCTGGCAGTGAGGGATTCATTTATTTATGAAAAAAAGCACTAGAATGAAAGTCCACAGATAGCTTGGTTTTAACCCATTGAGACTTGAAGCCGATTCTACGTGTCTCCTAAATCTCAACAGTTTTCTGAAAACGTATGTTTCTGTATCAGTGGTGTTCAATCTTTTTCATGCCAAGGACCCCCAAAATTATATGTATTTAGCCGCGGACCCCCATCAAAATATGTTGTTCCAGGGACCCCCAGAAGCAAAGATTTGAGTTAAAAATGTTCGCTGTAAAAATATATATATTCAAAGATTTGCGCACATTTTCACGATTTTTCAAAAATAGCAGATCTACAAGCTCGTAGCGCGGCACTCGGTGCCGCGGTACGAGCTTGTATATCTGCTATTTTTGAATAGCCCAAAGTGTAAAATAATGCTTTTTCGCTCAAATCTAAAACTGACACAGTTCCAGGTCTTAATGGGTTAATTGCGTGCTGCTGTTCAAAAGAGCATGGATGTGTCCGTGGTTTCGCCTTTGATGTAAGTCCAACCTGTCTGTGTGTCCGTGATGCACAGCGCCTCGGCGCGCACCGCTTTCATGTGGCAGGCAGCGCCGGCTGTTTGGGAGACAACTAACTCGGCTTTATTAACCCATTGAGACCTGAAGCCGATTCTACATGTCTCCTAAATCCCAACAGTATTCTTAAAAACGTATGTTTCTATATCAGTGGTGCTCAATCTTTTTCATGTCAAGGACCCCCAAAATGATATGTATTTAGCCGCGGACCCCCATCAAAATGTTTTGTTCCAGGGACCCCCCAGAAGCAAAGATTTGAGTTAAAAATGTTCGCTTTAAAAATATATGTATTCAAAGATTTGCACACATTTTCACGAATTTTCAAAAATACCAGATATACAAGCTCATAGCGATGCACTCGGTGCCGCGCTATGAGCTTGTATATCTGCTATTTTTGAATAGCCCAAAGTGTAAAATAATGCTTTTTAGCTCAAATCTAAAAATGACACAGTTCCAGGTCTTAATGGGTTAACCACACATTAAAGGAGGACTTCACCCATTCTCAACACGTCTTCATATAATTGGTTCTCACTAATGCTCATGATAATATGGGATAAACATTGTCTACTCTGTCTTTGTCTCAGAGGAGGGCTGCGGACAGTTCAGAAACCCATGCCTACCAGTGACATCGTCGATGGGGAATCCAAGCTCATAGAAACAGCAGGCTTTCTATTCCCGGAAAGATAGCATGCTATAATGGAAGCCATTGTTCTTGCGTTAATACAAATCTAAATATATGTATTTTAAATCACAGCCCTCCTATGAGACACAAACCAAGTGGAAAAAAAGCAGTACCATTTTATCATGATTATTAGTGAGGACCAATGATAGGTTGACAATGGGTGAAGTCGTCGTCCTTTAACCACTTGAACACCCCAGCAGCACCCCTAT
The DNA here is from genome assembly GCF_963454915.1 of Gymnoscopelus microlampas. Lineage (NCBI taxonomy): Eukaryota > Metazoa > Chordata > Actinopteri > Myctophiformes > Myctophidae > Gymnoscopelus > Gymnoscopelus microlampas. The sequence continues at coordinate 7,542,535 of NC_139961.1, read as the reverse complement.
TCTGGGGCAGAACATTAGCCAAAAAAGTGAGCTCTCGCGAGCTTGTAGATCTGCTATTTCTGGCGTACATTGACGTCCTGCTTAGTCATACTGCAGCGACACACAAGAGTATAGCAACAATTCTGTAGTTTATGTACACATGATGAATTTATTTTTTAAGTCAAAGTTTCCGTGATTCTGTGTTTTTTATAACTACTGAACCAATGTAAAATTATTAGCAATAGCTTGTGATTAAATCATAACTACATTGGATGCATTGGAACGTTGGTTATTTTCCTGACAAATAACGGTTTTGGACCTAAAAAGGATTTCCACCCGACGGCGATAATATTCCAAATAAAAAAAGCGAAGGGAAGCCAGACCAGGTGCTTGTCAGTGACCCGTAAGGGTCCATTTGGTTTCATGTTACGCTCTCAAGAGTTAAATGATCGTTAAACATCTGTATTACTTAATTTACAAGAAGTCTACACAATTAGAGAAGGTAGAAGAATTGTTATTTTGATCCAACGTTTGCCTGTTTTCTATCCTATGGTACCAACATCAATTCAATGATAACAAAATATTAAATATTTTGGGTCTGAGTCTAAATCTCCGTGGTCCGTGGCTCAAATGCCCAATAAATAATGGACCTCCTTGGTATGAAAAGGGTTGAAAAGGACTGCTATAGTCCAATGTGGACTATATTGTGGCAGCACAGCGCCATTTCCTGGTCCATTCTTCTTTTGAGAGGATATGGACTGCAAAATGAAATGACAATCGCAGCAATTTGCATTTTTTGTGTGGGGGAGAGAGCCATCTAATTCAATTTCAATGTGTTTTCTGGTGGGGGTTGCATTTTAATGAGAGGTATGTATGGCCGCTGGACACTGCGTGACACGCATGCTAATGCAGGTGCATGTATATATATGTAAATATGACCACAGATCAGAAGCAATGGCTTAAAGTGGGCACTTGACCAGGGGTCTACAACGTTTTTCTTTCAGGCCAAGGACCCATTAGCTGAGAGAGAGAGAGAGAGAGAGAGGAAGCAGGGAAACCCCACTACTGCATATTGTATAAAATGATGTTGCAGATTAAACTTAGACATAGATTTAATTGATGGCATCAGAGGTTGACAGCACTATCATCATTGTCTTTTCTATTAATCTGTTGGATTCATATCAATGGTTATTTTCAGACATTTAAAGGTAGGGTAAGGGATTTTCTTTGGTTAAAACAAGTGTTAAATAGCTCTATATTGTGATAGTACTCATTGCTAAAGAGTGTTTGTTCAGTAGAATGAGTCTCCTTGTTTCTCCAGCTCTTTATAAAACAGAAAATGCATTTTTGTTTCAGTTTCAGTTTCATTTCCAATTTTATCCAATCAGGACAGAGAACTCAATCAGGATACAGATTAAACAAGTGAAATTGGAAGTGATGACACTAAGAAATGAGCAGGCAAAATTGCAACTGGAACTATAAAAATAAAAATTAAGCTTAAAAATGGGTCCTGATTGGCTGAGATTTTGACACCTACCGGAAAATGTATTTTCTGTTTATTAAAGAGCTGGAGAGACGGGGAGAAATCTGTTACTGAACAAACACTTTATAGCAATGATTACTATCAGAATATAGTGCTTTAACCTTTTAACAAAATACTTTTTGTTTTAACAAAAAAATATCACTTACCCTACCTTTAACTACTTAAAGAATAGTTCACCCCAAAAAAAAAAAAAAAATTGATGACCAGCGGACCGGTAGGCAGCGGTTTCCGGTAGGAGATACAAAGGAGACTCTTTGTGTCTCCTACCGGAACCGCTGCTGGTCATCAAATTATTGTCTTAGGAATGAGACAAAAACAAAAAAATATCCATGAAGTCAAGTCTCCATGCGGTGACTAATTGATAGTCTAACTAAAGTAAAAAAAAGTACCTCACCCAACAAAAAGAACAAATGTTTAATGGCTGCATTGCAGCTTGTGGCTTACAGAGGTAAACAAAACAATCATTCAGGAGCTTTGACATACCGATACAAATTAGTAGTTATTATTTCACAGTAATACAATTATTTATTTTAGGGAGAAAAGAACAGATTGTATTATTTCCATGGACAATAAACAGGCTCTGAGGCTTCAATGACACTAATTTAATATTAAAACTAGGGCTGGGACTTTAACTGATTAATTTAGATTAATTAATTACAGAAAGTTAACGCGATTAAAAAAATGTATCGCATTTTAATCGCGCTTAGTTTATGCACCACAGAACCTTCTCACTGGACGAGTTTCAGGTGTCCCGATCATACCAGTGCACCAACCAACAGCCAACACACCCCAGTGCACGCAATGGGACAAGAAGCCGATCAGACTGCTTTGCTTGGCCCAGTGGATGGGAAATTTAGATTTAAAAAACTCTCTGATGGAAGTGTGGATAAAAACACGGTTGTGTGCAGAACTATTTTTTGTTGCTTAAGCTTATGTATTCACTCATTGATTCACTCATATACCAAAATCTGTTTTAACTGAAAAGAAATTGCTTCTCAGGTCAAATATTGATATGCTATTAAACATGCGATTAATTTAGATTAATTAATTACAAAGCCTCTAATTAATTAGATAATTTTTTTTAATCGAGTCCCAGCCCTAATTAAAACATAATATCTGTGGACTTTCTCCCCCCCCCCCCAGCCACACAAAAAGAATAAGAAAAAGATATATCGTTTCTGTCGGGCATAAACCTCATATCTCCATATTTCAACAATTTATGGTCTATGTTTTTTTTTTCGGGGGATAAATTAATGTCCTACTTCATCATACAAAGTGTGTCGTACAACAGTTGTGAAAATCGTCGCATACCGATGGATCGTGAGCTTGTAGATCGATTTTTTTAAGTATAAAGTATATATGAAGTATAAAGTAGGGCTTAATTGTTGATGTATGCTTTGTAATAATAATAATAATAATAATAATATGTAAATCTACAAAGTAACTTGGAACCAACATTTTCAAAATAATTGTGAGGTAAAAAAGTATAAAGCTAAGTGTAAATATTGAAAAATGGAAATACTCCAATAAAGTAAATAAACACCTCAAAATTGTACTTAAAGGACGACTTCATCCATTTTTTTTATCATTTATAATTTTTATTTAGAGTAGCCAATTTTTTGTTACCCCTTTTTCTCCCCAATTTAGTCGTTATAGGACCATTTATATGACGATAGGTTGAAAATGGAGTGAAGTCATCCTTTATAAGCACAGTTACTTGCGTACACGTACTTAGTTACTTTCCCGCCGCACTAGCTGCGTCAGGGTAATTTGTTTGTTGACTTAACTGTAAACCCCTCCTGAGCTCCACTGAGACTTGTCTGACACGAGCCGCCGAGGCTCCGCGAGCCACCCCGACACAGATGTTTAGGGGTGTTCATCAACACCTAATGACTGTACAAATAATTAAAAGCAGCCCCGTGAAGCAGCTAATTCTACCCGGCGATAGATAGCGCCACCTGAGCAGTTTCAGTTGCTCGCGTTTAATGTCACTTAACCCATTGAGACCTGGAACTGTGTCATTTTTAGATTTGAGCTAAAAAGCATTATTTTACACTTTGGGCTATTCAAAAATAGCAGATATACAAGCTCATAGCGCGGCACCGAGTGCCGCGCTACGAGATTGTAGATCTGCTATTTTTGAAAATGTGTGAAAATGTGCGCAAATCTTTGAATATATATATTTTTAAAGCGAACATTTTTAACTCAAATCTTTGCTTCAGGGGGTCCCTGGAACAAAATATTTTGATGGGGGTCCGCGGCCAAATACATATAGTTTTGGGGGTCCTTGACATGAAAAAGATTGAGCACCACTGATATAGAAACATACGTTTTTCAGATAACTGTTGGGATTTAGGAGACATGTAGAATCGGCTTCAGGTCTCAATGGGTTAAGTTACAATTAACGAGGGCGAAATAGCCTGGCGGGGCGATGGAGCCTAAAACCCTTTTATGCTGCCTTTGACACAACAGCAGTGCCCGAGGGAGGGGCAACCAAGCGCCACGCTGAGCATATTGGCATGGGAGTTTCCCCCAGGGATTTGCTCCATGGTTGCCGTTATGATTCTCAACCTTTGTTTCCTATAATCAAGGTTTCAATATCGTCGCGGTCGGGCAGAAACCTTGTATCTCCATATTCAAATTTGTTATGTTTCTGTTCTATAAATTGATACCCTACTTTGCCATACATCAACGCATGGAGATTGGCTGCTTTTTGCTATTTTAGAATCTTGTTCTTGAAGTGAAAGTGGTTATAGCGGCATTATATATATATGTGTGTGTGTGTGTGTGTGTGTGTGTGTGTGTGTGTGTGTGTGTGTGTGTGTGTGTGTGTGTGTGTGTGTGTGTGTGTGTGTGTGTGTGTGTGTGTGTGTGTGTGTGTGTGTGTGTGTGTGTGTGTGTGCGCGCGCGCGCGCGTACGTATGTATGTATATTGTGGGGAACTGATCAAAGCCAAACACAAAATGCAGGGTACAAGCCCACTTAAGGGTATTTATTTGACACCTTTTCAGATATATGACCCGCAGGCCCTTGGTATTACTTTTCATGTAACTTCAAATAATAAAGTCCAACTCAAAATTCACCCCGGGTCGGGGTATTTTCATGCATCACAATGTCTCTTTGTTTGGATCCGTGCGCCACAGCGTCATCGCTCAGTATCCATGCATTGTGCTCAGGTATGTGTGATTAACTCCCACAGGTTGCCTAGGAGTAAACAGAGAGCGTCCTTTAACACTACAATTCATAAACATTCAGTAATGTGCAGGAATAGTGGAGAATTGCCTTACCGCCTGTAGCACCCGTCCATTCACCAGGAGAGCCAATGCCAGACTGAGACAGAGTAGCCACTTTTGTAGATTGGTGCCACACCTAACCTGTCGTCGCAGCTGCGCTCAGTTGGGGCTGATTCATGATGGTGAGTGGCAGGTAACGCCCTTCTATGACGCTGCCCAGGCTGGTGCGCTCCCTGCGAGGTCTCCCTCTGTCTCTGTCCCATGGCCTCTCCCTGGTGTGGTGCTTACCTGACAGGCGGCATTGTGGCGATACTCCACATATCCCCCCCCTAAGCCCGCCGCTTGGTCCGGGGGCTTCCAGCTCCTCTACTTCATACATGCGGGACAGGGCGTCTGCGTGTGGAATGTCCTTCCCGGGCCGGTGCTCCACCTTGAAACAATAGTCTTGTAGCTCCAGGAACCACCGCGTCACTCTGGCGTTCCGGTCCTTGTTGGTGGCCATCCATTTTAGGGGTGCATGATCTGTAATGAGGGTAAAGGTACGGCCCCACAGGTAATAACGTAGGTGGTGAATAGCCCATTTCACCGCTAAACACTCTTTTTCTACTGTTGCATAATTTTTCTCATGGTCTAGTAACTTTCTGCTCACGTAGGTAATTGGATGCTCCTCGCCATCAAATACCTGTGCGAGGACCGCCCCCAACCCGGTGCCCGACGCGTCTGTGTGGAGGACGAAGGGCCGGCTGAAGTCGGGGGCTTTTAGCACTGGCTCCTCACAGAGCGCGCTCTTCAAGGTCTGGAACGCGGCCTCCGTCTCGGCCGTCCAGACAATGTGGTTGGGGCGCTTTTGACATGTCAGATCATACAGTGGGGCTGCAATAGTAGAGTAGTTTTTTACAAATTTTTGATAATAAGCCATGAGGCCAAGGAATGATTTTACTTGCTTTTTTGTCCTGGGCTGGGGCCATTCCCGAATCCGCTCCACTTTACGCGTCTGGGGCCGCACACACCCTCGTCCGATCGTGAAACCCAAGTAGTCGGTCTCCGTCAGGCCGATGCGGCATTTTTTGGCGTTGGCCGTCAGCCCGGCTCGTCTGAGCGCCCCGAGGATGGCGTGGAGGTGCTGCAGATGAAGGCTCCAGCTCGGGCTGTGGATCACGATGTCGTCCAGGTAAGCGGCAGCGTAGTCTCGGTGGGGGCGGAGTACACGGTCCATCAGCCGTTGGAAAGTGGCGGGCGCGCCATGGACTCCGAACGGCAGCACCGTGTATTGGAACAGCCCGTCGGGCGTGGAGAACGCTGTCTTCGCCTTGGCCCGTTCCGTCAGCGGCACCTGCCAGTAGCCCTTGGTCAGGTCCAGCGTGCTGACGAACCGGGCCGGGCCCAGGCGCTCGATCAGTTCATCCACTCGGGGCATCGGGTATGCGTCAAAGGCGGAGACGTCATTCAATTTTCGAAAGTCATTACAGAAGCGCAGCGTCCCGTCTGGCTTCGGCACTATCACGATCGGGCTGGACCATGGACTGTAGGACTCCTCGATAACTCCCAACTCTAGCATCTTTGCCACCTCTTCTTTAATGGCAATTCGTCTGGCTTCAGGGATTCGATACGGCCGCTGGCGCACTATTTTCCCAGGGTCCGTGCGTATATCGTGCCTGATGAGCGTGGTTCGGCCGGGGAGTTCGGAGAAGATGTCCCGGTTCCGCCCCAGCAGGTCCTTGATGTCCTGTGTCTGGGCTGGGACGAGGTCTTCTCCTGTGGGCACCGGGGGCAACGTCTGCGCGGGCACGGTGGTCATCAGCGCGGGCAGCGGTAGTCGGGGGGCTGAGATCCACTTCTTCAAGATGTTGACATGGTAGATTTGGTAGCCTTTTCGTCTGCCGGGCTGGCTCACCCGATAGTCCACGGGCCCCATCTTCTCCACGACCTCGTATGGTCCCTGCCACTTCGCCAGGAATTTGCACTCCGAGCTGGGGACCAACACCAGGACCTTCTCTCCCACCTGGAACTCGCGGAGCGTGGCGCCTCGATTGTATATGCGAGCCTGGTCCCGTTGCGCTTTTTCCATATGCTCTCGTACCAGGGGCCATATGGTCTTCGCCCGGGCCTGGAGACGCTCCACGTGTTCCACCACACTGCGGTGGGGAGAAGGCTGGCGCTCCCAGGTTTCCTTGGCGATGTCCAATAGGCCACGGGGCCTCCGGCCATACACCAGCTCAAATGGTGAGAACCCCGTGGACGATTGTGGTACCTCTCTGATGGCAAAAAGCACATACGGAATCAACTGGTCCCAGTCTTTCCCGTCCACATCAGTTAGTTTTTTCAGCATTTTTTTTAAAGTTTGATTAAACCTCTCGACTAAACCGTCCGTCTGGGGGTGGTAGACGGAGGTGCGAATGCGCTTCACTTTCAGCCATTTATACAGTTGTGACATTACTCGGGACATGAAACAGGTGCCTTGATCCGTTAGTACTTCCTCTGCTATGCCCACCCGACTAAACAGCATCAACAACTCGTGGGCCACCGCTTTAGCCGAGGCCGCCCGCAGGGGAATGGCCTCGGGATATCGAGTGGCATAGTCTAGTATCACTAAGATATAGCGGTGACCGCGACTGGATTTTGGCAATGGGCCCACAATGTCCATGGCAAGGCGTGAAAATGGCACTTCGATTATCGGCATTGGTACCAGAGGATTATGAAACGTGGGCCGTGGAGCGGTCTTTTGACATTCAGAGCAACCCTTGCAAAAGTCTTCTACTGCCCGCTTAACCCCGGGCCAGTAGAAGCGGGCCAATATGCGCTCGTATGTCTTCTGTATTCCTAAGTGCGCTCCTAGTTGGTGCGTGTGTCCTAAATATAACACCCGTGACACATATTCTCTTGGTACCAGTAGTTGCTCGACTAGGTCCCCCCCCTTGTCCAACACACCCCGATATAACAAGTCTTTCTTTACAAGGAAGAATGGGGGATTCAATGCACTCACCCCCTCACATTTCTTTCCGTCGATGGCGGCCACGTTCCGGCGCGCCATGTCCAGATTCGGGTCGGTCCACTGCGCCGTGGCGAACCCCCCAGCCCGGGGTGGTTCGAGAGCTTCGACGCCGGGGAATTCGGCGAAGGGGTCCGCAACATCAGCGGGGCCCGCGGCCCCCTGGCTTGACGTGGCCTGTGTGTCCTCCACCTCCCGTCTCTGGTCTTTTCCTCTCCTCTCATCTCTCTCGTCTCTCTCGTCTCTCTCGTCTCTCTCACCTCTCTCGTCTCTCTCATCTCTCGCGTCTCTCTCGTCTCCCCCATCCCCTGCCGGGGAGCTGTCACTCAGGCCGGCCGGCGTGGCGGCGCGGAACGCGGGGCAGGCGTGGAGCGCGCCTGGAGGCGCCGGGCGCGGGGCGCGTCGGCGACGGTGGCGGGCTGTGCCGCGTAGTAGGCCGGGGTCCCAGTACCGGGCGAAGAGGACGCAGTCGGCGCCGATCAGCAGTGGCACGGGCAGGTTGGGCACGACCCCGGCTGGCACCACTGCGTCCCCCCGGGGCGTCTGGACGCGGAGCTGTGTCACCGGATAGTGACGCACATCGCCATGGACACAGGTTACTGGAACGGTGGTGGAGCTGAGCTTTCCGGCCAGGTCTGCTCGTACGAGAGTCACCGCGCTGCCGGAATCGAGCAGGGCGTGCGTGTCGGTTCTGCCAATCTTCACGGGCAGGCGCGTCTGGCGGTGAGGGCTGGTACCGGTGTGCAGACAGGGCCGCGCGCTGTCGGAGCTGGCTGCTGTCCCCATGGAAACGTCGCGCTCTCTCTCGGGACACGACCAGGATATGTGGTCCGCCTGTCCACAAACATAGCAGCGACGTTGATGTGGGCCTCGGGTGGGCCCTTCGGCCACCGCGGCCTCGGTCCGGGCGGCAGGTGGGTTCGGTGGCGTCGATCTTCGACGGTCGCGGCCGGGCTTCTCCTCTCCAGGGCCCTTGGCGGCTTCGGTGCGCGTGGTCCTCATCATGTCCACGCTCACTTGGTGGTTCTCCAAGAGGGCCACGAGTGCCTCCAGTGAACTCGGACTCACTTGGGAGGCGTATCTGCGGGCGTCAGGCAGCAACGAACGTATGCATCGGTCGATCACTAAGCGGTCGATGATAGGTGGATCTCCCCCGGTGGTAAGCCAGCTATGGGCGCTGCGCAGTAGAGCCGCCACCTGCGGTCGGGGTGGAAAGGCCGAGTTGTAGGCCCAGCTGTGGTAGCGCTGCGCTCGAGCTGGGAGGCTGTAGCCCTGGGTGGCGAGGATGGCGTCCTTCAGTTTCCTGTAATCTCTGGCATCGGCGAGGGTTAAGTCCCGGCACACACGCTGGGCCTCGCCGGTGAGGAATGGGGCCAAGAGTGAGGCCCAGTCTCCGACTGGCCACCTCTCTCGGGCTGCGGTGCGCTCAAACACCTCCAGGTACGCTTCAATATCATCTTCTGGTGTCAATTTAGTGAGTACTTCTCTAGGGGCGCGTGTGCTAGCCACATCACGGCTAATTCTGTCAATTAATTTTTGTACCGCTGTCTGCAAATCCGTTTGGCTCCTCAACAGGGCCGTAAGTGCGTTGGCCTGCTCCATGTTTTTTTTTTTTTTTTTTTGGGTTTGGCGTGGATCAGAATACCCGTATTCTCCACCAAATGTGGGGAACTGATCAAAGCCAAACACAAAATGCAGGGTACAAGCCCACTTAAGGGTATTTATTTGACACCTTTTCAGATATATGACCCGCAGGCCCTTGGTATTACTTTTCATGTAACTTCAAATAATAAAGTCCAACTCAAAATTCACCCCGGGTCGGGGTATTTTCATGCATCACAATGTCTCTTTGTTTGGATCCGTGCGCCACAGCGTCATCGCTCAGTATCCATGCATTGTGCTCAGGTATGTGTGATTAACTCCCACAGGTTGCCTAGGAGTAAACAGAGAGCGTCCTTTAACACTACAATTCATAAACATTCAGTAATGTGCAGGAATAGTGGAGAATTGCCTTACCGCCTGTAGCACCCGTCCATTCACCAGGAGAGCCAATGCCAGACTGAGACAGAGTAGCCACTTTTGTAGATTGGTGCCACACCTAACCTGTCGTCGCAGCTGCGCTCAGTTGGGGCTGATTCATGATGGTGAGTGGCAGGTAACGCCCTTCTATGACGCTGCCCAGGCTGGTGCGCTCCCTGCGAGGTCTCCCTCTGTCTCTGTCCCATGGCCTCTCCCTGGTGTGGTGCTTACCTGACAGGCGGCATTGTGGCGATACTCCACAATATATATATATATATCCCTGTTGGGATTTATTTATCAATAATAACCGGAGACCCATCAACTATCCCGCTTATTACATGGCTACTTCAATAAATTGACCCAAAAGTAAGAAAGTATTCCATAAGTGTTGCGCTTATGCGCTTACACTCAAATAGAATACAATTTTGGTTTCTGCATTGTCTATGTATCGCTTCAAATGTTTTCAAAAACAATTCTTGAGAGCAACGTTTAGTTGTAAATGACATTGCGTGTTTGTTTCCCATGGCTGTCATGTTGGATACGGCATAAAATCATGCAGCGCAGATTGATATGAGCAGGTGCTCTGAGTCTTTGATTATACAGAGGTCTGTTATAGAGCTCATCGGTCATCATCCAGAAATAACACACACCGCTGAATTCAGCGATTCAGAATCAAGCATTCAACCAAGCCGTGTAACAATTGTGGATAATGACCGATGAACTCAATGACATGCCGCTGTCTAATCAAAGCCTCGGAGCACCTGCTTGCGCTGCTCGATTTTGACAGCCGTGTAAACAAATGCACACTGTCATTTACAGCAAAACATCGCTCGAAAAGAATGTTTTTGAAAACATTTGAAGCGAGAAATAGACAATGCATTATTAACCAAACATTGATTCTCTTTGAACAACCACCTGTTTTCCGAGGAAAGCCGCGTTGCGCTGGAAGGACGGCCGCACCTGGCATAAATTAATTGAATACTTTCATTACTGTAAGCAAGGAAATGCTTCGTTTTGTTGGTACTTTGGGTCAATTTATTAATTTATTTATTAAGTAGTCGTGTAAAAAGCAGGATAATTGACAGCATTAAAACCATTAAAAATGTAATTTATTATCAATTATTCCATGCATAACTTATATACAGTTGGGGTGGTTGTATTTGGTCTCCCTGCTCTTCTATTGAGACATTTAGATTGTGTCAAAGGGCTTGTCGCACCAGACACAGGATCTGACACAAATATTTACTTGAAGTCAAGATTATCCCCCCCCCCCCCCCCCCCCCCCCCCCCCCAAGCAGGCTCTATTAGCTCAATGGTAAAAATGTCAGCACAGGACACTGGGTTCAAATCTGGGGTAGACGAGGAAAGTTACATAGTGGAGCTTTAAGTGCGTCTTCTTTTTTAAATATTAACCTGCATTATGCTACAGAACCCATTTGATCAGATTTGTTTCCCTTTTTTTTCTGGGACTCCGATCTACACATATACTGTAGATCCTCTGTGTTTATTTAACTCAGAGATCGTACATAAGGGTCCATTTGGATCCATTTTGTACACTCTCAGAGTTACAGACCCCCCAAAAATGGTCAATTTTTTGACCCCTTGGTGGTCCCTGGACCGGATGTTGAGAAACAGTACCATATAGGAGGTTCGGCTGTAACTCTTCTCTCCTTCCCCATCTGACACTGACTGACTCATCCTCAGCTGATGATCAATGTTAAGTATCTGTAATGCATTATTCATGCAGTGCCTTTTTGAACCACATGAACCCTATATGCATCCCTCTTCTGGGCGTGTCATGTTGTCATAGTAGCCCAACATTTGGTGAAAATAGCAGATGTGAGCTTGTACAGTAGATTGGTTATTCAACAAAGAGATTTGGTGTAGAGGAAAAAAAACACAACAGACCCCCCGGAAGACCCCGGTCAATAAGTATAGCCTATAGGGTTCAAGTGGTTATATGTCATTTTAAGATTTGTTTGGCTATTCAAAAATAGCAGATCTACAAGCTCATAGCGCAGCACAGAGTGATGCGCTCTGAGCTTGTAGTTATGCTATTTTTTGAAAAATCTTGAAAATGTGTGCAAATCTTTGAATATATATTTTCAAAGCGGACATTTTTAACTCAAAGCTTTGCTGGAACCAAACATTTTGAGATGGGGGTCTGCGGCCAAATACATATAAATGTTTATTTTTCTAAATCCTAAGTCTAACACTACGTTTGCTATATCAGTGGTGCTCCAACCTTTCCATGTCAAAGACCACCAAAATGATGATGTTTTTGGCCCTGGAACAAAATATTTTCAGATGGGGGTCTGTGGCCAAATATGTATAATTTTGGAGGTCCTTGACTTGAAAAAGTTTGAGAACCACTGATATGGTAACATCAGCTTTTGATGTTAGGATTTAGACAATCTGGGAACCCATCGTCAAATAAAAAGGAAAAACAGTGTCCCCAGCGTTTTTCACCTTTGCATTTGCCTCTGGGTGGGGGATTAACTAGACCTATGCTCACTGGAAACCGGGGTTTGGACATGCCCTCAGCCCTCCACTTCCGGTGGTGCGCCTATGTTTTCATTCCCACTAACACCATTTCTCCCAAAGAACGTGGATCGTTTTGGTTTAAGCCCACTTGTTTCTATGATGAAAGAGCAAGTTAAAAATGTTACTAACTTTCCGTGGTTTTGTCGGCTCCGAGGACGCTGTTGTTAAATGAGTTTGGGTTTGTTTCCAGTGGGAAGCGAGCGCACAGATGTAAATCCCGCCCACTACATTTGATTGGGTAAAGCGCGGCCTGCTTCATGATCTGAAGGCACGCCCACTTGTAAGCTAACGCGCACGCGTTCTGAACGGGGCTCCCGACAGATTCAGTAGCGCAGCTCTGAATCTGTTCTTGAGAGATTAGGATTTAGAAGACATTTTGAAGAATCGGAAACAAAACAAAAAAACACCCAGTGTGAAGTGGGCGGTGTGTGGTCATCACAACATGACTCACTTAAAAAAAAGGACAAATTCCTTTTTTTAAAGTCCATACTGCTATTCATAGGGCTTCACATGTGTCATGTGTTTCGCTAGCCAATCACAGTCCTGAATTTGCAAAGTCAGCCAATCACATTACAGCTAGTGGTGATGACACTAGCTGTAATGTGATTGGCTGACTTTGCAAAAGTATCGATTTGCATTAACAATGGCAAGGTTAGGGGTGTAGACTGCGTTGTAGACTATTGGCCAATCACGGTGCAGGATTGGTCAGTGTCCAAAACGCACTTATAGGGGGCGGTTACACCGCCCCCAAAAAACAAACTTGTCTCAAAATCGAAATAGCAGAGTGCCGGTGACTTAAATAAAGCCAGACAGCTTTTCAGCACTATAAGATAACATTTGAACAGATGGAGTGTACACGGCCCTGGTGGTGATAGAGCCGTTCCAGGTGCGTGGGCAGCAGTCATTAGTGAGATGTAAGGAGAGAGAAAGTCAGCAGCCTGTTGGCCTGTGGCTAACCACCGGCCCTCCTGCGACCACTGCTATAGAGCAGTGCTTCTCAACAAGTAACCACATGTACCACATGTGACCACATGTACATGTGGGTCCTTGTGCAGGTTCCAGGTGGTCCCCCAGCTAAATGATGGAAGAGTTGGTAACCAAATGGACATATTCTTACGTGTTGGGTCTTAGAGTCTAAATCTCATCAAACGGTGGTCCGTGGCTCAAATGCAGAATAAATAATGGACCTTGATATGAGCGTATATATATATATATATATACGCTATTGAGTCATGAAGTAAAGAGCTTGGAAGAGAGACGGTGTGTCTCCACCAAACTGAGTGGAAGGATCATTAGGCTGCCCTGCAGACGGACACATGGTTCACTTCTCTGAGAAATTGGGTCAAACGTTCAGGTCCACTGCTAGAGTCATGAACTATAAAGCGTGGGTCTTTAACACATTACAGTAGGTGCCAACGACGTAGATCTACGTCGTCTGAAATGCAACCGTCGAGTGTCTTTTCCATTATTATTATTTATTAATTCCACAAGAGGGCGCTCTAACGCAACCTAGGAATGATCCCTCGACTGTGCTAGAAGGAATCGACGGATGTGACGTCATCCCAAAAAACGTCACTTCCGTCTGCCCCAGTGATAGGATTTGGAGAAAAACACTTCTAGCTCTGATTCTTTATTTTGTGGGTGAAAACCAGGCATTTAGGGCGATTGCGATAGTAAAAAATGTTGTTCCAGTGGATAGACGGGACCCTCCCCCATCCCCCGGACACTTTTTGTTTACATCCGGATGCACGTTGTGGCTTCCGCGGCTGTCCAACGATCGTCAAAACACAGTAAAAAACGCATGATTTGGATGCATAGTACCTGGCACTCAATGTGTTAACAGCGATTCCAGGACCTCTAGGGCAGTGGCTTCCCAAACTCTGGGGCTCCCCAAATTATTCTGGGGGTCCCCAGATGATTAGCTTAATGTGCAACATTGTTTTCTCACTCAACAGTGAACAAACCTAACATACAGTATTACGTGTATGCAGAAGACCCCTGAACTAGGAACTAAGATACGGGCTGATCTCCACCAAACTGAGGCACATGGTTCACTTCTTAAGGTCCAGGTCACAATGATGGTCATGGGTTCAAAATGGTATTATATGTCAAGCACCACCAGCAGGCTGTCCCAACAGCTTCTTCCTCCAAACCCTCAGAATCCTGAACATTCGCCATGTTGTTGCTGTCGGGCAGAAAACTCTTAGGGACCAGTCGAAATTTACACAAGGGGGTCCCTGGAGGAAAATAGGGGAGGGTCATGCCTTTCTAATTTTAGTACAAGGGAGGGTCAGCTAATTTTACTTTGAATCCAAGGGAGGGTCATGCAATTTTGAATTGATAAAATAGTCCGTTTTTATATACATTTCTAGTAGCCTACAGCAGAACAGTGGTCAATGACCCCTCTCTATTTCAAATGATAAAAAGGATTCAAATCCTGTAACACCTTGGTCTATTTAGAATCAATGACGGTCGTTAACAAGCTATCAACGCACAGCAAGTGTGAACGACCCAGTCAAATCTATTCAGCGTCTGAACGATGGTGGTTGAACAATTAAGCAACACTTCAATGTTAGGCATATTAGAGAGATGCATTATCCCAATTTCCAACACAGAGATATCCTCTTTTAAGTGTTTGTGTTGCTCATAGAATTAAATACACCAGGTAGGTTACAATAACCAATTTATAACTGGATATTCATAATCATTTGAAGTAATTCTGTGCATGTGATTAATTTGGATCTATATGGACAGTCGTGCATATATGCCAGCCTAGCTCCACAAGTAAAACATCAGGCCATAATTGATAGCCTAATTGTTAAGAGGGGCCATTTTCGAATTGCACAAGTACAAGCAAGCACATGCGATTGATATGGGCACATTTCCTACTAATGATGACTCAACCAGGTAAACCGGTACAGTTTCCCTTGAAATTCTAACTTCCATTACTGTGGAAGTATTTAAGGGAGGTTTTAGTTCATCAAGGTAAATACAGGCTTTTATTTGATGTATGATGACGCATCAATGTTGTCAATTACTTGGAAGTCGGAGTACATCAAGGTAAATACAGGCTTTTATTTGATGTATGATGACGCATCAATGTTGTCAGGTACTTGGAAGTCGGATGTCTGACTCGGATGTCCGACTTCCAAGTAACTGACAACATTGATGCGTCATCATACATCAAATAAAAGCCTGTATTTACCTTGCGGTAGCCTACTAAAACATCCCTTAAATACACACTATGCTGTGTGCGTGTGTAAAACTGTCATCCTTGAGTTGAATTTCCTTTCTGTTGTCACGCACATTAACAGTATCCACCATCGATAAAATAAAATATAATACAAATCTTCACTTTCCTACATTACTAAATGCATGGTCAGGGACCACATGCAATACCTCCACGGACCACCAGTTGAAAACCTATGATGTAGGCAACAGTATAGTCACCGTAGTTAATAATTATGGGATTCAATGGGTTTCCCACATGTACGTTTAGAACACTGTCCATTCTGCTACCACTACAGACACTACACTGTGCATTTAGCAAGACTGACTACAGTAATGTTCTAATCAATGTGGAAAGCAACACATGAAACATCTGACATATTATCAGTTTTAAATGTCATGTTGTTGTATTTGATGGGGAGGGTTAGGGGTGACAAGATAACACTAATTTCACGATACATACATGATTTTGGGCATATGGTATCGATATGATACGTTATTAATGTTCTTTTCTCATGTATCATCAACATTGGCCATCATCTTTAGTTAAAATATCGTGGGACAATATATCGTGACACTCTATAGGCGGGGAGGGTTAATCTTTTTTTTTTAATCACTTGGGGAGGGTCATTGATTTTCTTTTTTAGTCAAAGGGAGGGTCATGGCATTTTAGATCAGGGCACATACATTTTCTCCAGGGGTACCCTTCTTTAAAAATAGATCTGTCCCTTATCTCCATATTTTTACTTTTTGTGTATTTTCGTAAATGAACGCCCTACTTGATCATACTACAGTATCACACGAAAGCATCAAAAGTGGCAGCAGATTTACAAGCTCTCGAGCTTGTAAATCTGCTGCTTTTGATGCTGTTGAATTTGAATCCTGAAAAGTAGAGATGCACAATATTGAATTTTTGGCCGATATCCAATTACATGCAGGGTCAAATTGGCCGATAACGATATATTTTATATATACCTTGTATAGCCTATATATATATATATATATATATATATATATATATATATATATATATATATATATATATATATATATATATATATATATTATATACTATATGCATATTGAGGCCATTACTCATTTTTAGCGGCGCTAGCCGCTCTATACCTGACTTTGTCCGTGTTCACCGTCAACGCTCTGATTGGTCAGACATGTCAACAAAGTGATTGGTCAAGCTTCACGTGACACGTGGCTATAAACACATTATAAACACATATCGATGACAAAATGTATCAAAGGCGCCGCTACCTTCACACAGGGTGTGATTTTTTTAATAAAAAATGTTCAAAACCACTAACAGTCACATTATTATTGCGTCAATATTGGCGAAATATCGGTCAATATTGGTGAAAAAAAAATCGGTCAAAATAACCTGAATTATTTTGACATCGGTTCAATACCGATATTGCATTTTTAATTAAATATTGGTCAATATCGATATGCTACCGATAACATCGTGCATCACTACTGAAAAGTAACAGTTTTGGACGTGTGAGGTTTCCACCCAACAGAGACAATATTCTGTTTTGATGCAGAAGCTGTGAGTCAAAAAACCCACAGAGAGCCCCAGACCCACACATGGCCCATGACAGCTGACAAGCCTGTCTGTTGAACCAACGGGAGGTGGCCCGTCAACCCGCTGTACCAGCTGAGCAGAAAATAATTTGGTTAGCGCCGGTAGTTTTGTCGGAATGCCTCGGGGGGCTGCTACAGCTCTCATGCAGAAAACTGGTGTCCCACTGACAAAACCCTCCACAAGACAACAGACATGGGATGTTGTCTGTGGAGCCGTGCTTCTGTCATCACGCGGCGGCTTTTTTCAATTGATTTGACACGTGTCTCTGCTCTCAGAACAATTGAACGAAGCCATTGGAACAGAACTGATGTTTTGCTAAATCACTGCAAGCTCTTGCATTCCTTTCAGATAAGAAAACAAAAATAATGTATCTTATCTAATTATCTATCTACAGTATACGTGAAAATAAATCCATTCAGACCTGAGGGCGACCTGCTTTTTTCAGTTTTCCGAGGGCCGTGCTATGAGCTTGTAGATCTGCTATTTTTTGATAAATTGGGAAAACTTTTGCTAATCTTTTAATGTATATGTTATTATTATTTTAAAGCAACATTTTTTTAACTCAAATCTTTGCTTTTGGGGGTTCCTGGATTAGTTTGAGTTCCACTGGGCTAGTAGGCTACATAATCTAACTCTTAACTAGAACAGTACCCATTGGGCACCGGCCTACTCGAGAACGCTGGACATAGAGAATGCATGCCCCACCCTGTTATGCAATACCTGTTATACCCATGGTCAGAGTACCCGTTGTAAATGTCTTTCTGTCTGTCTGTGTCCCTTTCGTGCCCATATATGGACATCCTTGATGATGTTATCAGTATATCGCCATATGGCCATGCCCATATGGCCATAGAGTCTGTTTAATTGTTGCACAACAAGCTTGTTGACGTCATCAAGTGCCTGGGGATAAAAATAAATACCAAACCCCTCGCTCCAAAACACAGTCGCCCCGGGGGGCAGTATTCACCTGGTATTCCTAAACATGACCCCAGTAAAACCATGCCTAAACCTAACCTTATTCCTAAACTTAACCTCAGTAAAACTATGCCTGAACCTAACCTTATTCCTAAACTTAACCTCAGTAAAACCATGCCTAAACCTAACCTTATTCCTAAACTTAACCTCAGTAAAACTATGCCTAAACCTAACCTTATTCCTAAACTTAACCTCAGTAAAACTATGCCTAAACCTAACCTTATTCCTAAACTTAACCTCAGTAAAACAGTGCCAAAACCTAACCTTATTCCTAAACTTAACCTCAGTAAAACTATGCCTAAACCTAACCTTATTCCTAAACTTAACCTCAGTAAAACTATGCCTAAACCTAACCTTATTCCTAAACTTAACCTCAGTAAAACAGTGCCAAAACCTAACCTTATTCCTAAACTTAACCTCAGTAAAACTATGCCTAAACCTAACCTTATTCCTAAACTTAACCTCAGTAAAACTATGCCTAAACCTAACCTTATTCCTAAACTTAACCTCAGTAAAACCATGCCTAAACCTAACCTTATTCCTAAACTTAACCTCAGTAAAACTATGCCTAAACCTAACCTTATTCCTAAACTTAACCTCAGTAAAACTATGTCTAAACCTAACCTTATTCCTGAACTTAACCTCAGTAAAACAGTGCCAAAACCTAACCTTATTCCTAACCTTAACCTCAGTAAAACTATGTCTAAACCTAACCTTATTCCTAACCTTAACCTCAGTAAAACTATGTCTAAACCTAACCTTATTCCTAAACTTAACCTCAGTAAAACTATGTCTAAACCTAACCTTATTCCTAACCTCAGTAAAACTATGCCTAAACCTAACCTTATTCCTAAACTTAACCTCAGTAAAACTATGTCTAAACCTAACCTTATTCCTAAACTTAACCTCAGTAAAACTATGTCTAAACCTAACCTTATTCCTAACCTCAGTAAAACTATGGCTTGACCCTAAAATTATTTCTAACGTTATCCTCAGTAAAACAAATACAAGAATACAAGAACCGCTGGTCTGTGAAAAATAAATTGAGGCGAGTGTGTTTTGGGGCGAGCCTTCCAGTTACCGTTAAAAGAACATGGAACTATAGCAGACAGAAATACATTAGATTCTCCCCCATTACAGGCAGGACATGTGTTGTGAGCGAAAGTGAGTGGAAATGGTTAAACAACGCTTTTGTAGCTTTTGTCGCTTTTGTCGCTGTGTATAGCTTTGTGTCTGGAGTTGACACCAGCTCGACGTGGGATTCGATTTTGTAGCAGCTACAAACGTCGGGTGTTGCTTTGTGTCTTCATTCCGCTGGCTTCCATTGAAAAGTAATGGCGGCTCGTAGCCTTGTATATCTGCCGGTGTGAACGCGGCGTATTGAAGGTTGAGGCATTGCAAGTTAGAAGTGGGAAAGTGAAATTCTCGTCGAACAGGAAAACCACAAACATGTTTACCGTTGTAAGGCAGTGAATGTTATTCAGCGAGCCTTTCAGTTCTCTCAGGCTTGAGGATTTCATCAGCATCACAGAGCATCGCTCTCAACTTTGTTTCAAATCCTTTTTTTCCCCCCTTGCAACATCCTCCTCTGAACCAGGGATTCCCAATCTTTATTTTCCTTGAAGTCCCCCCCCCCCCCCCCATCTTACATCTAACAAAAGCTAAGCCACCTAAAATGTGCGTGCATGCACACACACACATATAGGTCACGATTACAAATTTAAGTTGACCATTAATTGTCACTAAAATAATTGCGATTAATGATTTAATTGTGTGTTTGGCCATTGAACATTGGGACATATGAAGCCTTTTAAGCCTCGTGATCAAAGATTTCAGATTAACTGAAACAAATAACTGAAATTATTGACATAATTAATACTTTTATACATGTAGAAATTGCAGAAATAGCTGATCTACAAGCTTACAACGTGTCACACACACACACACACACACACACACACACACACACACACACACACACACACACACACACACACACACACACACACACACACACACACACACACACACACACACACACACACTTG
This sequence comes from Gymnoscopelus microlampas, assembly GCF_963454915.1. Classification (NCBI taxonomy): domain Eukaryota; kingdom Metazoa; phylum Chordata; class Actinopteri; order Myctophiformes; family Myctophidae; genus Gymnoscopelus; species Gymnoscopelus microlampas. Next base: position 7,522,383 of record NC_139961.1, on the reverse strand, counting down.
TTTAATTCTGTTAACCACTTAAGCTATATATAGTTATAATTTAGTCACACGCTCTTGTTCAATACTCTTAATTGCTTCAGTATACATACAACCCACAGACGGCAATACTATGTACTTTGTAATTCATATGAAGTCAATGCAAATATATACTGTACAACTATCAAGTGTTCAAATGGATATGTTTTGGAGAAAGGCATCATAGCAATTCAGTAAAAAAAACAACAACCAGTAATTAGAATGCTGTTCTCAGCCGTGCTGTTCTCAGGTGCTTTTATTCTCTCAAAAGGTTTGGACTGGAGCCAGAATTGTTAATAATATAAATAGATCATCCACACATTCCTGGATTGAAGCGGTGCCTACCTCTCTGAGTCACTCTTTTCATCTTTAACCCGTTAAGACCGGGAATGCATCTGTGTGTCATTTTTACATTTCTTTGGGCAATAAAAAAAAGCAGATCTACAAGCTCATAGCGCGGCACCGAGTGCCGTGCTATGAGCTTGTAGATCTGCTTTTTTTTTTAAATCGTGCCAGGGAGTATATATATATATATATATATATATATTTTTTTTTTTAAGTGAACATTTTTAACTCACATTTTTTCCTCTGGGGGATTCTACAAATGTCTTCTAAATCCTAACATTTTCTTTTTTGAAAACAAGTTGTGTTGCTATAATATCAGTGGTTCTCAAACTTTTTTCATGTCAAGGACCCCCAGAATTATATGCATTAGTCCCCCCCCCCCCCCCGCCCCCCCCCCCCATATCTCAAAATATCTTGTTCAAGGGACCCCCAGAAGCAATACTTGAGTGATTTAAAAAATGTATATATATTCAAAGATTTGCACACATTTTCACGATTGTTTTTCAAAAATAGCAGATCTACAAGCTCATAGCATGGCACTCGGTGCCGCGCTATGAGCTTGTATATCTGCTATTTTTGAATAGCCAAAGAAATCTTAAAATTACATGTGTTCCCGGTCTTAAAGGGTTAAATTATATGTGCCTGCACTGCATGTGTATCCACTGGTATTGATGCCTCCTGTGATGTTTATCTCTTTCTACAGAGAGAGAGAGAGAGAGAGAGAGAGAGAGAGAGAGGGAGAGGGAGATAGAGAGAGGGATGGAGAGAGAGTGTTCAAAGGATGGCTCTAGGGGTCCAATTTTAGGCACGGAATTTGTGCTTCATCAATGCACCTGCCAAACCATCATGAAGTATTGACAGAATAGACCCTTTTCCACAGCAGCCATACTGACATAAATAGCATTTGGCAGGTGTTGCCAATGATACTAGTTTTCACACAGTGGTGTAAAGTAACTAAGTACATTTACTCAAGTACTGTACTTATGTACAATGTTGAGGTATATTTACTTTACTGGAGTAGTTCCAGCTTTCAGTACTTTTACTTCTACTCCACCGAGACCATTTATTTTGTAACAAAAAAAAAGCCATGGGTTTCCGAGGCTACCGAGACCCTGACTCAGACATATTGGTGGGATCGGCGGTGTGAGGGCTATATCTTCTAGGGGTTCCTGCAGGGACGTGCACAGATAGACTCTAGGTGGCGCTAGAGCACCTGCCCTTTGCCCTCTTGACCAGAAGTGCCCTTTTGCCCTTTTTTCAGTTTACAGCAGGGGTCTTCAACAGGGGGTCCGGGACCCCCAGGGGGTCCTCAGAGTTACTACAGGGGGTCCGCCAAATCTTTGTGATATGATTTTTCATTTTACCATAACCACTCGAAACCTAGCATCCCTTTTCTGAGGAGAACTTTAGCCCACAATGCTGCGAGGCGTTGTGGGCTTGTAGATCGGCTATTTTTGGCAAAGAGGTATAGGCGTAGAGGGAAAAAAGAGCAGACCAAGTAAACAAAATAAAGTATAATTTACTTGAGCACCTGCCCCTCAAAATGTCTGTGCACGCCACTGGGTTCCTGCACAACCTTTTCAGATGGTGGGGTCCACAGACAAATACATAAAAAATGTTAGGGTCCTTGGCACGAAAAACATTAAGAACCACTGACATAGATAACAGTTATGGTTATAAAACAGGGAAAAAAAGTTTTATTCTTTCAGCAACTTCTACAAAACTCAGCATATTTCTTGGAGTCAGTGGAGTTATGGCAAGTTGCCCTACGTAATGCGGAGGTGTTGTTGACGTGCGGCCCGGCCCCTCTGGCCTATGAAGCGTCTGACTATTTCTGTCTATGAGTCAACAAGCACAATAGCAGCACCCTGACTCTGTTTGACCTGAACGGAACAAAACCTTAATTAGTATGAATTGGTAACACCTGTGCAAAAAAAACATAACAGAACTATTTATATCAATATGGCTGCTGTTAATTGGTTCCGTTAATGACTAAAGAATGAGCCCCTTAATTAACAGTATCACCCTCGAAGTATGTAGCATAATGCCAATTATCACATGGATGATACATTACATGAACATGCCATGGTTGTTCAAGGATGAATACTAGATTGCCCTTACAGTCCAGTCCAATTAGTCTTTTTTTTTGCTACCTTTATTGTGAAGTTTTCAGGTTTAAACGGAGTCCGGTTGTGTCTCAGCCAATCACAGTCTCCGCCGACCATCCCAACCCCCGCGGGCTATTAGTGGAGCGGCTAAATGCTTTTTATTGGCAGAATCTTTCAGTTGATGATAAAAGCGTGAAAATTGGCATGAGCAGTCTCCATGGGTCACTTGACAAGAAAATTGTCCGAGGCAGTTGTAATTTCAAGATGGCGGCCATTTTTCAAGATGGCCGATACCTTAGTGAGCAGTTAAGTGATATGATGGTTTATTTGGTGATACAAGCATGAAAATTGGCATGAATAGTCTCTGTGGGTCACTTGACAATAGGCCACCCACAGCTACTTCACATTTCAACATGGCGGCCATTTTTCAAGATGGCCAACACTTTAGTGGAGCATTTAAGTTATATAATGGTTCATTTGGTGATACAAGCATGAATATTGGCATGAGCAGTCTCTGTGGGTCACTTGACAATAAGCCACCCACGGCTACTTGAAATTTCAAGATGGCGGCCATTTTTCAAGATGGCCACCACCTTAGTGGAGCAGTTAAGCTTAAGATACAAGCATGAAAATTGCCATGAGCCGTCTCAAAAGGTCATTTGACAAGAAACCCCACAACCACCGCTTGAAATTTCAAGATGACTGCCGCCCGCCATGTGGATCTTTAAATGATACCTTTTCTCATAGAAATATATTGGGTTCCTCAAAAAGCTCTGTCAAGAGAGGTTGTTTGACTGTGTTTTGTCTGACTACTCGCCCACGACCAGTCCAGTTTGGTAAAACCTGTCAGGAGTTGCCTCCCACCGGCATAGCTCTCAGGGTTCACTGAGGTACACAAGCTCCCTTACCACGACAAGGTAACAGTCACAAGGGCAGATTTATTTTTTATTTTTTAACTAACAGCCATTACATGTGTCAAATAAATACTAAGAAATGGGGAAACAAAAAATATGACTAATAAATGAGCACAGTTGTGGTGCTGATTAGCACAGTTGTGGTGCTGAACGGACAGTGCTCCAAAATTATAATTGAGCAATGGCTAATACTGAATGGCAGTAGCCACGGAACCATGACAAACTATACTAAGGAACTAAACTGAAAATATGCTTCACCGTTACATATGGCAGTGGAAGGCAGTGGAAGCAATGTTACAAAGTAACAACTGAAAATTACACACTAATAGACTGGTGACAAAGTAAAACATGATGCACTGATGTGGCGAGGGGAAGCCGAGCCATAGGCTTACACTTGAAAACACAGAGGACAACGGGGAATAACTCTGGCAAAATAAACATGCAAATAGGTTCTAGCAGGGGCAACTATATAGGCATGTGCAACTGAGTCCATATCTGAAGCACTTACTGTACACCTTCCAGTACATGCCTTGGTGCACCCACATTTGGTCAACTCCCAACAACTCTCCGCAATAGGTGGAAGTGGAGTCCAGAAGACTTTCCACTTCTCGTCCTGTTCCACCCATCCCCAGTCATATGGCTCGGCATTTGTGGATGTCGCTTCAATGCCTGTCCCCACACGTATCCAGCCTCATAAGAAGCACGTTTGGCATGCTCTTTGAGTGCTGCTTGAGTTGGTGGGATCAAGTCATAATGTCTTTGCTTTCTGGCAAAGAGATCAAGATGTAGATGCTCTCTTTTGGGCCCTTTCCAGCTCTGTGATGTTGAACCTAAGTTTACAGCTTAAATTATATGTTGCTCTGTTTCTTGTCAATGTGCTTTCTATGCCATCACCTTCATCTAGTCGGGTTAGACTAAGTAAGATATAGAGCATTGATCTTATGAAATAATGGAACATTTCTTGCAATGGTATCATAACCAGTACGATCGTGCTCTCTGTTGAATAAACTCGGCTGAATGAGTTTTTCCTTGGTGACCTGCTGACAAATGAAACATCTGTCCCAGTTAGTTTTCTCAACTGTTATGATGGCTTCTGCCATGTCTGCAGCATAGGCAGAGGCCGAGGGTTTATCCTTTTACCACCTTTTACCAAGCACTTTGATGTATGGGATACAACTAAGTTCGTGCCTTAACCCTACACCTAGTCCGATCGTTCATCCAATGCCATTTAAATCCTGTGCGATCTGTACACCATCCGGTTAACTAAAACCCCATTAACCTTGGCTCGGCTCTCCCGCGCTGGCACAACCTGTCAATTCAGGTGCGGCTATCTAATTGTTTTGGGGTAAATTAGACAGCATTTGGGGTACTAACTTTCAATTAGCTGACATTGAACCCCACTCTGAGTTTAACAGCAGTGATATATCACCAGTGTGCCCTGGTAGTGGGTGGTCTATTGTCAAGTGACCCACAGAGACTGCTCATGCCAATTTTCATGCTTGTATCACCAAATAAACCATCATATCACTTACCTGCCCACTAAGGTGTCGGCCATCTTGAAAAATGGCCGCCATCTTGAAATTACAACTGCCTCGGACAATTTTCTTGTCAAGTGACCCGTGGAGACTGCTCATGCCAATTTTCACGCTTTTATCATAAATTGAAAGATCGTAGCACTTAGCTGCTCCGCTATATGGGATCGATGGGATCTTAAATGAAGCTGCGTTGTCCATTTCTCACCTCAAATGTTTTCCGACACATTTTTTTAGTGTACTGTTTGCAATGCGAGAGTGCACTGGCGGAACAAGTCAATGCCGGGCCGGGGAGGCAGATTGCACGATCTGGCTGTCCCGAAACCGAACCCCCCCCCCCCCCCCCCCCCCTCCTGAATGGCATGCCCTCCACACCCTCCTGTCTAGCATTAGGGTCTTTCTTGAGCCCTGCAGTGTTGTTAGCTCCGCTGTCGCGTCGTGTCGCAGTGTGTCTACGTAGGTGGTGCGCCTCTTTCTTTTTTTGGGGCCTTTATTGATAGTATACAGTAGAGCGAGACAGGAAACATCTTCTCTTCTGGGGGCCCCTGGCACAACACATTTTCAGATGGGAGTCTATGGACTAAATGGTAAATGGTGCATTTATATAGCGCTTTTATCCAAAGCGCTTTACATAGATTGTGCATTACCTGCTGACAAATGAAACATCTGTCCCAGTTAGTTTTCTCAACTGTTATGATGGCTTCTGCCATGTCTGCAGCATAGGCAGAGGCCGAGGGTTTATCCTTTTACCACCTTTTACCAAGCACTTTGATGTATGGGATACAACTAAGTTCGTGCCTTAACCCTACACCTAGTCCGATCGTTCATCCAATGCCATTTAAATCCTGTGCGATCTGTACACCATCCGGTTAACTAAAACCCCATTAACCTTGGCTCGGCTCTCCCGCGCTGGCACAACCTGTCAATTCAGGTGCGGCTATCTAATTGTTTTGGGGTAAATTAGACAGCATTTGGGGTACTAACTTTCAATTAGCTGACATTGAACCCCACTCTGAGTTTAACAGCAGTGATATATCACCAGTGTGCCCTGGTAGTGCAGATATTCACTCTTATCTAATCTATCTATGATCATCAAATCAACACAACTGTATTGTGATGTGTTAAAAGTTGTTCTTTAGCATAATAACAATAATCGTATAATTGTCCTTAATGAAAAAAAAACATACATTTCTATGAGAAAATGTATCTTTTGAGGATCCAGGGGGCGGCCATCTTGAAAATAGAAATTTCAAGTGGATGTGAGTGTTTTCTTGTCAAGCAACCCTTAGAAACTGCTCATGCCAATTGTAATGCCTGTATCAACAAATAAACCATTATATAACTTAATTGCTCCACTAAAGTGTTGGCCATCTTGACAAATGGCCGCCATCTTGAAATTTCAAGTAGCTGTGGGTGGCCTATTGTCAAGTGACCCACAGAGACTGCTCATGCCAATTTTCATGCTTGTATCACCAAATAAACCATTATATAACTTAATTGCTCCACTAAAGTGTTGGCCATCTTGAAAAATGGCCGCCATCTTGGAAATTCAAGTAGCTGTGGGTGGTCTATTGTCAAGTGACCCACAGAGACTGCTCATGCCAATTTTCATGCTTGTATCACCAAATAAACCATCATATCACTTACCTGCCCACTAAGGTGTCGGCCATCTTGAAAAATGGCCGCCATCTTGAAATTACAACTGCCTCGGACAATTTTCTTGTCAAGTGACCCGTGGAGACTGCTCATGCCAATTTTCACGCTTTTATCATAAATTGAAAGATCGTAGCACTTAGCTGCTCCGCTATATGGGATCGATGGGATCTTAAATGAAGCTGCGTTGTCCATTTCTCACCTCAAATGTTTTCCGACACATTTTTTTAGTGTACTGTTTGCAATGCGAGAGTGCACTGGCGGAACAAGTCAATGCCGGGCCGGGGAGGCAGATTGCACGATCTGGCTGTCCCGAAACCGAACCCCCCCCCCCCCCCCCCCCCCCTCCTGAATGGCATGCCCTCCACACCCTCCTGTCTAGCATTAGGGTCTTTCTTGAGCCCTGCAGTGTTGTTAGCTCCGCTGTCGCGTCGTGTCGCAGTGTGTCTACGTAGGTGGTGCGCCTCTTTCTTTTTTTGGGGCCTTTATTGATAGTATACAGTAGAGCGAGACAGGAAACATCTTCTCTTCTGGGGGCCCCTGGCACAACACATTTTCAGATGGGAGTCTATGGACTAAATGGTAAATGGTGCATTTATATAGCGCTTTTATCCAAAGCGCTTTACATAGATTGTGCATTACATTCACCCATTCATTCACACACACATGCACACACCGATGGAGGAGTCAACCATGCAAGGCACCAACCTGCTCATCGGGAGCAATTAGGGGTTCAGCGTCTTGCTCAAGGACACTTCCACACTAACTCTGGGGGGAGGCCGGGATCGAACTGGGAACCTCACGGTCGCCATCCGGCCGCTCTACCGGCAACTCTACCTGAGCCACTGTCGCCCCAGGTTCGACAAGTACGTACTGTATCAATTTAGGGGTCCTTGACATGAAAAAGTTTGAGAACCACTGACATAGATGGCAATGGTTATAAAACAGGAAAAAGAAACTGGGGGAAAAAGAGTTTTAGTCTGAGCTACGTCTATAAAACTCACTTGCAGTGGAGTTATGGCTGCCCTAAATAATATGGAGGTGTTGTTGACGTGCGGCCCGGCCCCACTGGCCTATGATGCCTCTGCCTATTTCTATCTATGAGTCAACAAGCACAATAGCAGCACCCTGACTCTGTTTGACTTGAATGGAACAAAGCCTTAATGACTATTAATTGGTAACACCTGTGAAAAAAATAAGAACACATAAAACTATTTATTTCTGCTGTTAATTGGTTCCATTAATGACTAAAGAATGATGCACTATTATATTCCTTCTTGAACCAAACGATGAGCCCCTTAATTAACAGCATCAGCCTCGCATTATGTACCATATGCTAATCATCACATGGATGATACATACATACATATATACATACATACAACCATGGCATGTTCACAGTGGTGGAAACAAGTACTCACATGTTTTACTTAAGTAAAAGTATCAATACTGCAGTGTATAAATACTCTGTTACAAGTAAAAGTCCGGAATTCAAAATTGACTTGGGTAAAAGTACAAAAGTATTTCCATTGAAATAATACTTAAGTACTGAAATATTCATTATGCAGAATGTCCCATTTCACAAGTTTCCAACAGTATACAAATGCTTTGAAAATAGCAGACCTACAAGCCCACAATGCGTTACTTTATGAGCTTGTAGATTGGCTATTTTCAAATGGCCTAAGTAAGTATGCATAGGGGCTGAAGTGGTTAACATATGTTTTGTAATAATAATAATAATAATAATAATAATACAAATCTACAAGTAACTAGTAAATAAAGTTTTCAAATAATTGCAGTAGAGTTACAGTACAATATTTGCCTCTGTAGTGGAGTAGAAGTAAAAGTACTGAACATTGGAAATACTCCAGTAAAGTAAAAATGCCTCAAAACTGTACTGAAGTAACAGTACTTGAGTGTGTGTGTGTGTGTGTGTGTGTGTGTGTGTGTGTGTGTGTGTGTGTATATATATATATATATATATATATATATATATATATATATATATATATATGTGTCTATCGCTGCATTAGAGCCTACAGTATATACTGTATGTGGTATGCGCCTTAACCGCTAGGCCAGCGGTGCACCATGCTACCACAGTGTTAGTTTGCTTGCCACTGGTTCCGGGCGCCTGACGCAATGCCCTGCCAGGCCAGCCTCATCCTTCTGTCTCTCTCTGACCTTGTCAGCGTACTGTTTAAGTCTAAAACGGAAACGTTTGCGGCGCACTGTCTGGCCGTCATCTTCATTCAGAACAGAGTATATAGCAGCCCAACAGTGTCTCCATACTGATTATCAGCTGCATGGAGGAATTGCACAGGTAACGGAAATCTTGACTCGTCATTATTCATAAGGGCTTGCTGGAGTAATCACCCAGAGCCATACAAGAGAGAGAGTTGCGTCACACTTTGATCTCGCCGCAAAGCGGGGCGCCATGGGCCGTATAGTTCCAAACATTGGAACTTCCTCATTGAGATAGACAGAGCATTTCCGCATCCCGTTCTTACCATGGGAGTCAACGCTAAAGGTCCTTACATACCGGCGAATATAGCGAATATACGCAAAATTCGGACTCGTTCCGAATAATTAAAAGACGCTTTTTCGCTTCGCTTTTTCGCTCCATGTACGGAGCCATTGACTTTATAAGGTTTTTTAAAAAAAACGCATTATTCGCACGAAAAAATCGCCCCGGTGTGTAAGGACCTTAAGTGTCGTCACTCTCACAGTTATACCGCGCTGTAATCAACTAATCACGCGTTACGTTTTTGTTTGACAGGAAGTCATTGGGATTGGACTTTTAGGAACTTTGACAAAAATGCAGTACAAATACCCTCTCTCTCTCTGTCTCTCTCTCTCTCTCTCTCTCTCTCTCTCTCTCTCTCTATATATATATATATATATATATATATATATATATACACACACACATACATACACAATTTTATTGGGTATCTATTGTTAATTATATCATTTTGACGATGCTCTAGGAGTGTGGAAAAAAAACATCTTTTTCATTTCATGTGGTAAGGTATTGACGATCATTACATAAGTTATTAAAATAGATGAGGGATGAAAAGGCATATGAAACCTGAACTGAGGAACAACCATAGACCCCCTTTTCAAAGCCACCGTTGATCCCCCCGCCCCCTTCCCTCCCCCCATCGGATGAATAACCCATTAAGACCTGATGCCGATTCTAAAACTTAGGTCTTTTAAATCCCAACAGTTTTCTAAAAAAAAAAAAAAAACTATACTCAAACTTTTTCATGTCAAGGACATCCAAAATGATATGTATTTGGCCGTCGACCCCTATCTCAAAATATTTTCTTCCAGGGACCGCCAGAGGCAAAGATTTGAGTTAAAAATGCTCGCTTCGAAAATATATATATATATTCAAAGATTTGCACATATTTTCACGATTTTTCTAAAATAGCAGATCTACAAGCTCATAGTGCGGCACTCGGTGCCGCACTATGAGCTTGTATGTCTGCTATTTTTAAATAGCCAACCAATGTGCTATATATAGCAAAAATGTAACATGACTTTCCCGGTTTTAATGGGATAAGCAAAGCATATCTCCTTCTAATTGGAACGGAGGCCTTCCCATACATCTTGAAAATAGAAACCTGCCAAAACCGCCGCGTAATTAAAACAGAAATAAAACACGACGGTCTTCTAAAAGCCGTGCCTTTAATGAACAAAAAGACTAATTAATTGCGCTGTGTCAAGGAGCGCACTCGCGCTGAATTATACATGAGGCGAGAGGGGGAGGTGTGTGTGTGCAGGCTATGTGGTCAAATGAAGAGGAAGCGCTGGTGGTGGAGAGTAACTGAGTACATTTACTCAAGCACTGTACCATACAATTTTGCGGTACTTTTACTCTACAGGAGCATTTCCATATTTTGACACTCTTTACTTCTACTCCATTACATCTGAGAGGTACACATGGTTGTATTTGGTCTCCCTGCTCTTCTATTGAGACATTTATATCGTGTCAAAGGTCATGTCTTTGCCTAGACACAGGATCTGACATACATTTTTAACCTGATGGTGAAGATTCAATTTATCCCCCAAACAAGCAGGCAGGCTCTATTAGCTCAACGATAAAGATTTCATAAATCTGCACACGCTAAAATTTTGCGATGTAGTCAATCACCAAACCCTGTTGATTCTTTGCTTCATAGTCTTGTTTAACCCATTAAGACCTGGAACTGTCTCATTTTTAGATTTGAGCTAAAAAAGCATTATTTTACACTTTGGGCTATTCAAAAATAGCAGATATACAAGCTCATAGCGCGGCACCGAGTGCCGCGCTATGAGCTTGTAGATCTGCTATTTTTGAAAAATCGTGAAAATATGTGCACATCTTTGAATATATATATTTTTAAAGCGAACATTGTTAACTCAAATCTTTGCTTCTGGGGGTCCCTGCAACAAAATATTTTGATGGGGGTCTGCGGCCAAATACATATCATTTTGGGGGTCCTTGACATGAAAAAGTTTGAGCACCACTGATATAGAAACATACGTTTTTCAGAATACTGTTGGGATTTAGGAGACATGTAGAATCGGCTTCAGGTCTCAATGGGTTAAAAACAAGACTATATGAACAAGTATAGACGGGCATTATGATCATGCATTATTATAACTACTATATCATATACTTTTATTCTTTGGTTCTGCAGGAATATATTGATGTCAATACTTTTATACTGTAACATTTTGAATACAGGCCTTTTACTTGTAATGGAATATTTTCACATGGTGGTAATGCTACTTTTACTTAAGTAAAACAAAATGTGAGTACTTTGTTCCACCACAGTCAGTACAGCGCAGGCTACTGCTACCGTACCTCCAGGCAGCTCAGAATCAATCCAGTGAGTCATATGGGACATGTGGGAATGAACATTACTACTTATGACCAAATGTTTGCATCATGACCTCTGTCTACTTTCCTCCTTTAACCCATTAAGACCTGGAACTGTGTCATTTTTTGATTTGAGCTAAAAAATCATGATTTTTACACTTTGGGCTATTCAAAAATAGCAGATATACAAGCTCATAGCGCGGCACCGAGTGCTGCGCGAGCTTGTAGATCTGCTATTTTTGAAAAATCGTGAAAATGTGTGAAAGTCTTTGAATATATATATTTTTAAAGCAAACATTTTAAAACTCAAATCTTTGTTTCTGGGGGTCCCTGGAACAACATATTTTGATGGGGGTCCACGGCCAAATACATATCATTTTGGGGGTCTTGGCATGAAAAAGATTGGGCACCACTGATATAGAAACATACCATAGATTTAGGAGACATGTAGAATCGGCTTCAGGTCTCAATGGGTTAATGGGTTGAATCTTGGAGGGCTGGATGTTTGGCTAAATCATAGGTCTGTAATACGTTGTTGTTTTAAACTTAAACAAATATTGCATATAGCAAACAAATGGACAAGAAATGCAAGACAAAAATATAGCTGCAAGCAGCGATAATACGGGGCCAGGAGAGAGAAAGAGAAATGATAATTCCTTTAACAGGTCAGTTCATGAAAGTCCTTGCGGTCTTGTTTCCAATGAGGGCCTGTGAGCAATTAGGGGTTAAGAGTCTTGCTTGTGTCGATGACAAATTTCATCGACACATTTGCTGACCTGGCCTGGAATCGTACCTGGGGCAACCAGAGCCTCTGGCTCCCTAGGCGGGCTCACTAACCACTCAGCTATGGCCGCCCCTGAGAGAGAGAGAGAGAGAGAGAGAGAGAGAGAGAGAGAGAGAGAGAGAGAGAGAGAGAGAGAGAGAGAGAGAGAGAGAGAGAGAGAGAGAGAGAGAGAGAGAGAGAGAGAGAGAGAGAGAGAGAGAGAGAGAGAGAGAGAGAGAGAGAGAGAGAGAGAGAGAGAGAGAGAGAGAGAGAGAGAGAGAGATGGAAACGGAATAGATTGAAGAGACAGAGACATGGAAACGGAATAGATTGAAGAGAAAGACATGGAAACGGAATAGATTGAAGAGAGAGAGAGCCATGGAAACGGAATAGATTGAGTCATGTTTTTTGCAATTCAACTTAAATGAGTGTGCATCAAGTGAGGCTTGAACCAGCAACCTTGCGGTCGTGAGGCACTCTTAGGTAGCTGCAACACTACCTATAGTGCTATAGCTTTGTCCAGGCCGATATTGTCTGTTGAGGATCACAAACTCTTGCCTTCTGTCATGACCCAAGCCCCTGTTTCACTAACACTAAGATCACTCGTTCACAAACCATTTACCAATGAAGAAATTGTACATCTCCTCAGAAGCAAAACTAGTGAAAGTAGCCGATTTACAAGCTCACAAACCATTAAAAGTTGTCAGATTGTACATCGGCTATTTTCACAATGAAGTATGTTATACATTGAAAAAACATACTCTCATTGCTATCTGAAAAGTTGTGAGATTGTAGATCAGCTGTATGTAAAAAACATTCAATTAAGTATTTCATGTTATCTTTAACAATTGCAGATGTATTCATTGATAGTCATGTTGTGTGAAATGCAACTTAGATGAAGTCTGCACCAAGTGAGGCTTGAACTGGTGACCTTCAGGTTGTGGGGCACACATTTAAGCGAGAAGCCACCAACAGACAAGAACCTGTGAAAGGAGATCACACAGATGATACAGTTTCACGCAAATAGCTGAAAAATCCTGGGTTTAAGTGTTTTTCAAACTGCTCAAGATTGCGGACAATCTAAGGGCGGTGCTTACTGGTCAACGTGATAGATGTGTTCCTCATTAGTCAAGGCACATGTGTAAGCAGGTCTAATGGCTGTCGGCCAAACGAGGCACGACTTTTGCCTGTTTAAAGTTTGCATTTTCAAAAAATTGCTATAGCGCCCCCGTTTGACCAATTGGAGTAAGATTGGTTTCAGTGATATTTGGAATGGCCCTTTACATTTCTGCAAAGTTTCAAAGAATGGTAAGTCTGCATGTATGTGTTAGGGGCAGATGAATAATTGTCATAAAACTGCAATATTCATTGGCTCATTAAAGCTTCATTTTTTCACTTATGGAAAATATTTTGCAAACGTTTTTTGGCATAGGTCCAAAGTTCATGTGTAAAAAGTTTCGTGCAGATTACTCAAAAATCCCAGGAGGAGATAGGTTTTAACTGTTTTTCATATAATTCAAAATGGTGGGAGATCTAAAGGTCAGAGGTCAAAAGTCAGAGTGTGAAAGTTGTTCAGCATGAGGAGACGCATGTGTGCAGAGAAGTTTCATGGCTGTAGGTGAAACAGGGCATGAGTTGTACCTGTTCAAAGTTGGCATTTTTCAATTGAGTGCTATAGCGCCACCTTTTGACGAAAGATTGTGAGAATTATTTCTTGATCGTTTTTCATGACCATCTATCATATGGCCGAGTTTCATAAAAAGCGACTGCACGGTTCAGCCAGAACTGCCAAAAGTGGCAGAAGAAGAAACGGAATAATCAGAATAACAATACGGGTCCATGCTGGAAGCCTGGCCCCGTAAAAAAGGAGAAACACAGTGGTTACTTATGGTAACCTCTGAATGAGTAAAGACAACCAGTAAAAACAATCGTGCACGATTCACTAAGCAGTTTACGCCCATATTTTGAACGTGCCGGCGTTTACGAAAATTCCTATGTTACGTCTCTTACGTGCCATTTGTACACTCTCACGAGTTAAATTAATTTGATTTAAAATATAAATTGGGGTCCCAGAGATATAAACGCCATTACATGGGGGTCTGTAGCCTAATGCATGCATTTCAAACGGGGGGTCCTTGCAATCAAAATGGTTGAGAATCACTGCTTGAGTCGTAACAAATCTTCTCTTATGGGGGTCCCTGGCATATTATATTGCCTACAATATTTTTTGCCTATAATGACACGCCCCCAACACTTCCGGTTGAGCATGTGAGAGGAGGAGACGTGCGTCGGTGGCTCTCTCAGAACTTTACTAAGTTTGTTCAATTTCTTGCTCATTACGCTCAGTTTAAGCTTGCATTCCTATCGGCACCAAATACAAACTGACCTTTCCATGGCCAGCCCGGCCAGGCCAGCAACAACCAGGTCGGTCAAAAAGGACATAGCACCTAAAAACATTCCTCGAAGTGAACGTGCCACGCCGACGCCAGACTCAGCAATGGCCGCCGTGCCGCACCAAACAAAGCAAACGCCAGTTGAAGCAGCCTCTGCCTCAGGCACGCTACCTAAAGATCTGGAAAACCTTCGAGCGGCGATTCAAAATGATTTGTCCACAACTATTACAACCCTGTTGGATACGGCATTAACCACTGCCCTTGCCCCGATGAACGTTACTCTGGAATCCATCCAGTCAACTATTTGCGCACAGAACGCGCGCATTTCTGAGATGGAGGTGACTCTCTCAGACCAAAGCGACAGGGTTGTTAGTTTGGAAACGAGTTACAATTTGCTACAATCGCAACATGAAATACTCCTGAATAAGGTGGATATATTGGAAAATCAATCACGCCGCTCAAATATGAAAGTAATCAATATTCCTGAGAAGACAGAAGGATCAGACCCGGTGAAATTCATGACCTCTTTGTTCAATGAGCTCTTTGGGGAGGCCTTCTTCTCACCACCATTATCTTTGGACCGAGCACACCGACTTGGAAGACTGAACGACGACGAAGGGACAAACAGAGGACCCCGCGCGTTCATCGTCCGATTCCACTACTTCCAGCAGAAGGAGCTCGTAATGACCAAAAAAAACCAGGACCTGACCTACCGCGGCAATACGCTTCGATTCTTCAACGACATCAGCGCCAGCCTGTCCAGAAGACGCTCAGCATTCTCCGCCGTCATGGCCAACCTCTACAAAAAGAATGCTGCATTCAGGCTACTCCACCCGTGTCGATTAAGGATAAAGAAAGATGATCAGGTTTATTTCTTCAACACGGCCGACGAGGCACAAACATTTTACAACCTACACTGGGGTGAGTGACTTACAAACACACAGAGGACCAGGCGATATGACAAACTATTTGTGATTATGCACGGCATACATATTATATGACTGAGACACTTATTATGGAGATAACCTATCTAAGTTTACTAGCCATTCTTCTTTTTATTTTTTATTATTTTTCTCTTAAACATAACGCACCGCAAAGAATACAATTGCACTCGCCTCCTGTGCTGCGCATGCATGCACGCGCTGCGCACACAAGCACGCGCTGCGCACACATGCAAGCGCGCAACGTGCACACGCACACACCGAGCGCTCAATGGAACGAAGATCACACAAGGGGGAAAAAAAAGGCAGAGCGCAACTACACGGACAATTGACTATCTGTTACTTTCTTAATGAAGATGCCTTTACATTCGCCCTATTTCTATGACAATCTAAGATATACGGACAATTATACTGACAATGTATGACAAACGGTGAAGACATTAGACCTCGTGACACCGCCCGCAGCAGTCACACAGAGCCTCGTAGCGAGCGAGAGAGAGAGACACACACACACACACACACACACACACACATACACATACACACACGCACACACTTGTGCGCGCGCAATGTCCATTGGGGTGATGCACACGTGAAAGGAATAAGTCTGAAACTGTGTGTATATATATATTAGTGTCTGTTATATCTCCCAATGAAGATGTTGTACTCACATGGTGTAAATGATTATGCAACAGTATACTTGCAAAACTAAAGAGATCAGCCATAGAGTGATAGTGTATCCATGCATAGAGGACTGCCTTAACTGTTCTGATACCATACGCCTGTGCAGAGCTGCCAGTTTGCACGCGTACTATACACACACACACACACACACACACACACACACACACACACACACACACACACACTCCCTTTCTCTTGCATTGTAAATGATGATGTTGATGGTTACATTTGTTCTTTTCTCTTTTCCTCCCTCTCTGTTGCTTTATCTTCTCCCTTTTCTTTTTCTTTTTCTTTTTCTTTTTTTTGCATTAAAGGGAATAAATGTTAAATCTAAATTGTATTATGATCAAAACGCTGACTGAGACATTTTCTATAATATTTCAGGTGCCAAACTCATTGAATCCGATGCTATGTGTATTACAATTTAAGAGTTGGGTAAGAGTGTACAAGACAGCTGCCTATTAGATAAGAAAGACAGCAAACTATAGATTATTATTTTTACTTTACTCTTATTTCTTATTACACTGCGAAATGGAAGCAAAAATGCACACAGACAGCAGCTTGGCATTATAAGGCAAACTGTACCCATCCATCTGACATGGACATCTTCTTTTCTTTTGCATTAAAGGAAACCAATGCTAAATCTAATGTGCATTATAGTCGAAATGTTGACCGAGTCATTATCTATATTATTTCAAGAGTTCTGAAACTCCCTTGCCAAACCCATAGTACCCGATGCTATGTGTATTATAATTCAAGAGTTGGGTAATGAGTGTATAGCGCACCTGCCTATTAGACAAGAAAGATAGCAAATTTCAGATGATTATTTTTACTTTAATTCTATTTGTTGGTGCACTGCGAAACGAAAGCAAAGATGCATACAGACAGTAGTTTGGCATTATAAGGTAAACTTTACCCATCCATTCGATATAGACATTACTTACTTTTCTCATTACACGGGTTAAAGTTAAGCAACGTAAATTTGACTTAGAGTCTCTGTGAGCGGTTGATCGTTTTTTTTCTTAAATACTTTAATTTAAATGTATTGATTTCACTCCCCCCCCCCCCCCCCCCTATTTGCCTGTGCCTCAGCGTGCCCACAAATAGTTGCATTTATTTCTACTCACTTTTATGTGAAATGAGTGTATCCGAGCTTGAAAACAGTTATTATAACTCATTTAATGAGAGATCCACCGTCCTAGTCAGAGTTAGGATAATGCACCGGTGGTATAACAATTGTAAGCTGCAGTTCCCCATTTTTGTTTTTCAAGGGAACTTAGTATTTCAGTTCGTTTTTGTCTTTTTTGTCATTAGGGGTTTTTGTTTTGTTTCTTTGTGCGTGGGTCACATCATGGGTCCAGTTTTCTCAATAATCATGTTCATTGAATCTTATACAGTGTCAGGTACAATATCATGGCTGCTTACTTTCTTGTTCTTATATCCCTTTTTCAACATAATCTATGGCTCATAAGAAAAACAACCAGATGAACAGTCCTGACTGTTCTGTGAGGATGCTTAGCTGGAATGTAAGGGGTTTGAACAGTCCAGTAAAACGATGTAGAGTGCTTAATCATATCAAAACCTTAAAAGCAGATATTATATTCCTACAAGAAACCCATTTAAAAAATGAAGATCATAAAAGACTTAAAAACAAATGGAGTAACCAAATCTTCCATTCAAAATTCGATTCAAGAGCCAGAGGAGTGGCGATTTTAATAAATAATCAAATCCAATTCACAGTTTCAGAAATAAAAGCAGATGTAAATGGAAGATACATAATTGTGTCAGGAATACTGTTCCAAACTCCAGTCCTGCTAGTTAATGTCTACGCCCCTAACTGGGATGACTTAGACTTTATGAATAGACTTTTATCTAGCCTTCCAGATTTAAACACTCACAAACTCATCTTTGGAGGAGATCTGAACCTAACGATCAACCCTTTGCTGGACCGTTCAAACCCTAAAAGCCTATCTGTTTTAAAAATGTCCAAATCCCTATCAACATTTATGGAAGACAGTGGATGTGTTGACCCCTGGAGGTCACTAAACCCTCAGACTAAAAGCTTTTCATTTTTTTCAAATGTCCATCAAGCTTTCTCCCGTATTGACTACTTTTTTATAGACAAATATTTTCTTAATTATGTGACATCAGTAGACTATCTGGCGATAACAATCTCCGATCATGCACCACTTCAGCTAGACATCTCATTTCCTCTAAACATTAAAACACGCCCTCCCTGGCGCCTGGATGCTTTGCTGCTTAGAAATGAGGATTTCTGTAAAAAAATATCTAGTTCTATTGACAACTTTCTGGCTGAAAATAAATCTGATTCGGTCTCTGAATCACTTCTGTGGGAGACGTTAAAGGTGGTTTTACGCGGTGAAATAATTTCTTATTCATCCCATGAAAAGAAAAGAAAAAATAAACGTTTTAAAGAACTCACAGAAGCAATATCAACAATTGACAGACAATGTGCTATAGACCCATCTCAACAACTTTTTAATAAAAGGATTAGTCTTCAATCAGAGTTTAACATTCTCTCTACCACGAATGCAGAGAGAATGCTATTACAATCTCACGGCTTAACATATGAATATGGAGACAAAGCCAGCAGGCTACTTGCACATCAGCTTAAACGACAAGCAGCCTCACGATTAATCCACCAAATTAAAGATGAGTCTAATCAAACTATTTTGGACCCCCAAAAAATAAATGATGTGTTCAAATCCTATTACTCGACCCTATATACAGCACAAGAAGTTAATGAAACAAATATGAAGTCTTTTTTAGACGATCTTAATTTTCCAACTATTAACGTGGAGGGTAAAAACAATCTGGAGAAACCGATAGAGCTTAAAGAGATTGTTACAGCAATTAAATCATTGTCTAATGGCAAGGCTCCAGGCCCAGACGGCTTTACAACTGACTTTTACAAAACATTTATTGACAAGTTGGCCCCCATTCTGCTAAACGTTTTTAATGAATCACTTAAAAACAAGTCTCTACCGCTAACACTCACACAAGCTACTATAACTCTTTTGCTAAAAAAAGACAAAGAACCCACTGAATGTGGCTCATATCGCCCTATCTCACTTCTAAACCAGGAACAAAAAATATTGGCGAAGGTTTTAGCCCAACGCTTAGAGTCTGTCATCGCCCAGATAGTCACACCAGACCAAACAGGCTTTATTAAAGGCCGCCACCTGTTCTTTAACATTAGAAAGCTGTTGAACATCATCTACACATCGAACGCGCTTCTCCCTCCAGAGGTCGTTATATCACTGGACGCAGAGAAAGCGTTCGATCGTGTAGAATGGCCTTACCTTTTCTCTGTTTTACGTAGATTTGGCTTTGGTGAAACATTTGTGTCATGGATTCAGCTGTTATATTCAAATCCACTCGCAAGTGTAAACACAAACGCATCGCACTCTTCCTTCTTCCGCCTAGCTAGAGGCACGCGCCAAGGTTGCCCGCTATCAGGGTTACTCTTCGCTGTTGCAATCCAACCACTAGCCATTGCGCTAAAAGATTCTCAAATGATCCAAGGTATTACTCGAAACGGGAAAGAATACAAGACCTCCTTGTACGCAGATGATCTTTTACTTTACATTAAAAACCCAATACAATCAATCCCGGCCGCTGAAGCTATACTAAAGGAATTTGGCTCGTTTTCCGGCTACAAATTAAATCTGAAGAAGAGTATATGCTTCCCCATTAACACCTCGGATCAACAAATTCAACAAAAAGATACCACCTTCCAACTATCACACGCTGGTTTCAATTACCTAGGAATTAACATCACACCAAAATTATCACTTCTTCATGAAGCCAATTTTGTACCATTGATAGCGAATATAAAATCTGACTTTCAACGTTGGAACAACCTGCCTCTATCACTGGCGGGAAGAGTGCAATGCGTAAAGATGACTATCTTTCCTAAGTTTCTGTACCTAGTCCAGTGTCTTCCAATATTTCTGCCTAAATCCTTCTTTAAAACTATAGACCAACTCATAACTAGCTTCATCTGGAACAATAAAACCCCTAGAATTAGTAAAAAAATCTTACAAAGAAGGAAGATTGACGGAGGTTTAGCCCTTCCTAACTTTTTAAACTACTACTGGGGAGCTAATACTCATAAAATAAATTACTGGCTACATGCACCGGACATAGACTGGTGCTCCCTGGAACTTCAATCATGTCAGGTAGCCTCACTACCAGCCCTAGTTTACTCATCTCTTCCTTTATCTCCCTCCCGTTACTCACTTAACCCTATAGTTTTGTCAACCCTAAAAATTTGGATACAATTTCGACGTCACTTTAAATTTACCTTACCATCTATACAGGCTCCCATTAAAATGAACCACTTATTTACTCCTTCTACCATAGACTCGTCATTTAATAGGTGGTATGATGCTGGACTTAGGTGCTTTAAGGATCTGTACATGGATAATATATTTCATAGCTTTCCGTCTCTATGTTCTGAATTCAATCTGTCCCGTGATAACTTCTTTAGATTTTTGCAGATCCGTCAATTTGTAAAAGATACATTTGGTTCATTCCCACACCTTCCTAATAATCAGAAGTGGGAAAAACTGCTCCTGATCTCACCAACGGAGAGTGGATTCATCTCAGAGAGCTATACATTTATTTCATCGTTAACTGAAGTTAATACACAACGATTAAAAAGCAAATGGGAGAGAGAATTGAGGATGGAGCTGACAAATAAGTGGTGGGCTGATGCGTTGTATAGAGTGAACGCAACTACCTCCTGTGCACGGCTCAGCCTAATCCAACTGAAAGTAGTACATAGATCTCATCTTAGTAAAGCCAGGGTGGCTGAAATGTACCCTGATGCCGACTCAAAATGTGACCGCTGTGCTCAGACACAAGCACACCTTACACACATGTACTGGTCCTGCCCACACTTACAACTGTTCTGGTCACTTGTGTTTGACACCCTTTCGGAGGTCTTAGAAACTGCACTGCAACCCTGTCCACTGCTAGCTATATTTGGCACACCAGCAAATTCCTTACAATTTTCGAATCGAAAGTTAGATATTATTGCCTTTGCAACTCTCTTGGCAAGAAGAAGAATACTACTAGCTTGGAAATCTCCAAAGCCACCCTCTCACTCAATTTGGCTAAACGATGTGATGTACTTTTTAAGCCTAGAAAAAATTAAATTCTCTCTTAGAGGAACCACTGAAGGCTTCTATGAATCATGGAGACCTTTCATTGAATACTTTAATAATCAGACCTCTCGAGAGTAGAAAGCTCCGTAGGCAGCAAGTATAGCGGTCAGTGGATTTCGGTGTATCTCCGTTGGGTGTATGTGACACAATGACAATGGCTGTGACCCATGATGTGACCCATGACCTTGCTTGCACTTTTATTTTTTGTAGTACTTAATCTCAGTTACGTCGTTGTTTTTTTTTTTTTGTTGCTTATTTGTTGTTTTTTGTTTGGGGGGGATTGCATGTTGTCTTTTGGCTTGTCTTGTTATGTGTTAAAAAAAAAGAAAACAATGGGGGTGACTATACGCAATGATTGTGTATGCAATGATTACTGTAACACTACTGAATTATCCCCAATAAAAAAGTGTTATAAAAAAAAAATATATAATGACACGCCCCAAAACAGGAAGGTCAGGGTTAACGTGTTAATGCTGACATGTCAACGCAATGACATCACAACATAATGACATCACAACGCAATGACATCACAAGGCCGTCATTACAACCATGTCCTTTAAAATGAATCAAACGAACTCAACATTCATTTAGCAGGTTTTTACCGACATATGCATCTGGCTGTAGCGACTTCCGCCGGGAAATTCGTTTTCAACACTGAACAGATTGTCTGCTGTGTAGCGCGGTAGATTTTCAGACCCTGGCTGGACTGTGATCTTGCTGGTGATCTATTTGCTGCATTAAAGGGAGATCAAGTCATCGGCGTCCTTGGACAACCAAACCCATCGACTTTTCCGAACTTTACACGTCATACCAACATGAGTGGACCGCAGGGCCTCGCCGCGGAGAAAGTATGGTTCGACAAGCATCTCTACGATGACGCCGAGAGGCGCTTCTACGAGGCGGCGAACGCTCCCGCCGCACGACAGTCCTCCTCCTCACACGGCGGAGAAGGAGGAGACCAGGTGTTGACCTCACGCATGGAAAGCCTGCGGGTGGAGGACCAGAGTGTGCCCAACGTGACCGGAGTCGCCACGTCGAAGAGCCCCAGCACATCTGCAACAGCCCCATGCACCAACGCCGCCCCGGGCCGACAGGTGCAGCAGGAACAAAACGGTGGTGACGACGACATCGACCGGATTGGCGACGGCGAAGACGAGCACGCCAAGGCGGAGTGCCTCAAGCTGGTGCGTGCGGAGGCCGACAAGAAGACGGTCATGAAGGCCACCCTCGTCGTCGCCGCCCTCGCCGCCGTGATTATCGTAATGATTTTGTCTCGTCGTCGCTCATCCTCCTAATGATTCATGTAAATTCAATGAGGTCAGGCACATTGTGGGGAAAGATTTAGCGTGTTTGGGTAAAGATATCCCTGCAGTGTAGCGAAAGCTTACCAAAAAAGAATGAAATGCCTTCACTGAAAACGGCACCCCCCTGAGTGTTTGTTTCATTGCAGCTAAAAAAAAAATCACACCCAGTGTGAAGAGAGTGGTGCCTTTGAATTAGTGTAATGGTTGCATCCTTGTGTCGACCATTCTTTCTCTGAGTGGTTATTTAGGCTAAACCGTTTAAAAAAAAACGTTTGAAGGACCTTATAAGGACAAATCTAAGAAATGCATGGTGTATGGAGATGATGATTGAAATTCTTCATTAGGAAAAACCCCGTGAGGTGTAGCATCTTGTTTTTGAAGGGGTCCTAAACACAATGATACAATGCATACACACGCAGAAAACAACAACCAGGCCAGGACGGCTGGCATAGCGGTACGGCCACCTGGGCTGCTAATGCAAGCCTGACAGCGTGTCGGGGGTTCGAATCCCGTTCGCGATGACCTTTGCTGCGCGTCACTCCCCATTTCCTGTAAGTCTACTGTATTCTAAAGGCAGAAAAAAAGGCAAGAAAATATCTTAAAAAAAAAGACAACAACCAAATCAACCAAACACTATCAAAAATGACAAAACAAGTAAACATACTAAAGATACTTATACAGTGGTTCTCAAACATTTTTGTCTGAGGGCACCCCTGTAAATAACGTTTTCATCCACCGCACCCGCATGAATTACATTACGTTATTTTACAGCATCTTACATATATGTCTTATTAAGGTACGTAAAGATGCAAACATTTCCCCCTAAAATACAGCATGTCACGAGGAAAACCTGAGAGAATATCATTCTGTTTCATTAGGATTAGGATTTTAAATTAATTCCATTAGGAGATTGAAAATAACTCGACGTTTAACCACTTGAACCCCAGTATCCCTATTCTTGGGGGAACGTTCGCCAAAAATAGCCGATCTACAAGCGTTTTTTGGTGTAGATTGAAAAAGAATGCACCAGCATTGTAATTTATAAGTATATAGAGGGTCTCAGTGTGCATCTGTGTGTCATTTTTAGATGTCTTTTGGCTATTCAAAAACAGCAGATGTGCCGCGCTACGAGCTTCTACTGTAGATCTGCTATTTTTTTTAATGATGAAAATGTGTGCAAATCTTTGAATGTATATTTTTCAAAGCGAACATATTTTCTTCTGGGGATTCTACAAATGTCTTCTAAATCCTAATAGTTTTTTTTCTCTTTTGTTTTACTTATGTTGCTATAATATCAGTTGTTCTCAAACATTTTCATGTCAAGGACCCCCAAAATGTATTTGGCCACGGACCCCCCATCTCAAAATGTTTTGTTCCAGGGACCCCCCAGAACCAAAGATTTGAGTTACAAATGTTGGCTTTAAAATATATATACTGTATACATTATTCAAAGATTTTTCAAAAATAACAGATATACAAGCTCATAGCGCGGCACTCGGTGCCACACTACGAGCTTGTAGATCTGCTATTTTTGAATAGCCAAAGACAAAAAATTACACAGATGCGTTCCCGGCCTAAAGGATTAACCAGAAACACCTGTGTGCTGCCTCCATTTAACACGTGACATCAGCCAGCTCTCAGCAATGAAACAGGCTTCTATATGGACTAAATGAAAAGCTGCTGCAACTGTAATAATTGATGAATTCAAATGAGAACGTCCAAGTATAAAAGTTTAGCATAGAACACTTCCACTATGGAATATGGAGCTGGAAAAGTTTCCGGTCTGTCAAGGGGAAGTTGAGCGACATGCATGGTAGCTGTCTGTCCGTTGTGGAAATAAACGGGACAGTTGAGCGATTTTCTGACACAGCCAAGAGGGAAACAGGGAGACAGAATAAGTTCTCCATTTATTTTTGGGGGATAGTTTAGGATGAATCCATAATGGTACAGCAGCAAAGTAAGACAGAGTCTATTCAAATGTTGTTGTTTAACTCGGTGGTTCTCAACCTGTGAGTCTGGATCCCCAGAGGGGTCCCCACATGATTTTGGGGGGTTCACCAAATGACAGTGAAGTGACAATTTAAGGACTTTTTTTTTTTTTTAATTTACATTTTTTATCCCGCGATTTTTGTAACCCTTTTTTTCACCCGGTGCCAATTTCCTGAGTGATCCTGGGCGCTACACCAGCCCTACACCAGCGCTACACCAGTCCCCCACAGCCTGGGGAGGCCAGGGCCGAGCTCATGCTTCCTTCAATGCATGAGAGCCAACTGACCTTCTTGTCACCTGACAGGGGGGAGTTTCCCTGGTAGGACGTAGCGTGTGGAAGGAACACGTTATTCCAACCAGTTCCCTTCCCCTCCATCAGGCGCCCCGGCTGTCATGGGGGAGGCGGTATAGCGACCAGGATTACTACATGTTTTTGTGAGGGTATTAACTACCCTGGGAGACACGGGGAGAACATGCAAACTCCACACAGAGTAGGGTAACACAGAGTAATTTAAGGACTTTTAAGCCATTTTAATACCTGTAGAGAAAAAAAAGAAAAAGACCATCACTGCGATGTGACGTGTTGTGCACTTGTATATCTTCGTTTTTTTTATACATGCTAAGGAACATAACTAACGCTGTCATATAATTGTAGTGAAGTAAAAAGTGAAATATTTGCCTCTGAGATCTTTCAATGAAGTACATTGAAAAATGGACATACGAGCTCACACATTTGTGAGCTTGTAGATCAGCTATTTTAGATTTTTTTTTTTTTACAACACAATATAACGTGAGTCTTAAGTTGTTAATCAGACAAATCAATTAAGTCGATTATACAAAAATATATTTGAATTGTCTTGAATATTTGATTAATCAAAAAAAAGTAATCAATAGAGGAATCACTCAGAACATAATTCATAGTTGCAGCCCCCACTTCGCAATATAACAGGAATGCACAGAACAAAATAACACAAGATGGAGTTAACCAGGAGCCTGGATGGCGTGATTCTAGGCTTAACCCATTGATACCTGGAACGCATCTGTGTCACTTTAGATGTCTTTGGCTATTCAAAAATAGCAGATATACAAGCTCATAGCGCGGCACCGAGTGCCGCGCTATGAGCTTGTAGATCTGCTATTTTTGAAAAATCGTGAAAATTGTATTTTTTTATATTTTTTCACGATTTTTTTTTTTAGGATTTTGAAAATGTTTAGAAGCGGCCTCAGGTCTTAATGGGTTAAAACGATACATATTATTGGAAATCTCTATGGGAAAAATGAGTGGGGTGAATTTGAGTGGAAACACAAAATGGCCGCCACTGTGGCCGCCATATAGACTAGGAAGCACATACAAGCTTGAAGAGCAATGGAGATGTCTCCCCGACACACGTGGCGACACTATGAAAATGCGACATGGCTATTAGGGAGAAGCCAGCGCTCATCTGAAGTGCCGAGTGACAACTTTCACCGAGAATGAAGACACTTAATCACACAATTATGATCAATTCATATGATTAGGACGTATGACGGGGGACAGTTATTCCATTAACCATTCCGAGATTATGGAAGCAATTTCAGCAGCGACTCCTTCTCCCCATATAGACTAACCCCGTTCCTACTCATGTACAGTACTGGATCACAAGCCTCCATAGATATACCGTTCAATTAGGACAAGAGCAATTACAGTCTCACTTCATCTCCTTCATGTGCACTGGTTCAAGTGTTCTCCTGAAGGGGCGGCCATAGCTGAGTGGTTAGTGAGTCCGCCTAGGGAGCCAGAGGCCCTGGTTGCCGCAGGTTCGATTCCCGGCCAGGCCAGCATATGTGTCGATGAAATGAAATGTGTCCCTGAGCAAGACTCTTAACCCCTAATTGCTCACAGGTTCTCATTGGAAACAAGACCGCAAGGACTTTCATGAACGACCTGTTAAAAGGAATTATCCTATCCTTATCCTATGAACAAGGTACGCTTTTGACTTAATTGTGCCTTGTAAGGTTACTTCTTAGTGTTTACATTTTTTTTGTTGGAAATGTGCATAACACAACCCAGCTGAAAATTGAAACCTGCATATTTGTTACCTTCAGGCAGGGCTACTCTGACACCCCCTGAATTTACAATAATCCGGATGCTGGCCCCTTGGTTTGTCTTCAAACCAAGGTTACTTCCTAAAAGTGTGACAGTTCATATAAGCGGATGGGGTTTTGGCCAAACTTTACACTTGATTTTATTACCTTAGTTAATAAACATTGTCATACATATATGCTTCCAGTCACTAGTTTAAAGTCTTCTTTCAATCACCATGATGTGCATTTAGTAAATTATGATCCCACTTATTTAAAAAAAAATCACACCCAGTGTGAAGTGGGCGGTGTGTGGTCATCACAACATGACTCACTTTAAAAAAAGGATAAATGACTTTTTTTAAAGGCCATACTGCTATTCACAGGGCTGCACATGTGTCATGTGTTTCGCTAGCCAATCACAGTCCTGAATTTGCAAAGTCAGCCAATCACATTACAGTTAGTGGTGATGACACTAGCTGTAATGTGATTGGCTGATATGAAAAAAGTATCGATATGCATTAACAATGGAAGGGTTAGAGGGTACACAAATGTTTTGGTCGGTGTCCAAAACTCACTTATAGGGGGCGGCTACACCGCCCCAACAATGATAAAGTAAGGTATTTTTCTAGGGTTTCTACTAGTTCTACCGATTGAAGACCCGCCCTCGCTGCGGTTTCGGCCAATAGCATTAATTTCCCTTTTGGCCCGGATATCAACCGGATATAGAAAGATGGCGGATTTCAAATCGCTGCTAAAATAGCCTTCGTTTACGGTCTGTAGAAACCAATGGCATGACGCTGTCCATATTTTTTTCCTACGGTCTATGAGACAAACCCTTGAGGAGCACATCCTTGAGAAGCATGTGTATACTTTAGAAGTGTTTTGTTCATCAAAGCGCTATTATGTTGCTGCTGATTGTGTATTCCAGTGTTTGCTCCGTTCCCCGCATGTCCCTGCATCTCTGCAGTACTTTTGTCATTGTCCTTCTTCTCCATCCTGGCCCTATTCATGTCCCTCATCTACGGTATGTTTGTCATTGTCCCCCATCCCTGGTCTCCTGGCCCATTCATGTGAGGAAATGGCCGTCTGGAGGTCAGCTATCAACCCACACCACCACCACTCAATTCATTGTTTAACCCATTGAGACCTGAAGCCGATTCTACAAATGTCTTCTAAATCCCAGCAGTATTCTGAAAAAAAGGTCGTATGTTTCTATATCAGTGGTGCTCAAACTTTTTAATGTCAAGGACCCCCAAAATGATATGTATTTGGCCACCGACCCCCATCTCAAAATATTTGGTTTCAGGGACCCCCCCAGAAGCAAAGATTTGAGCGGCAAAATGTTCGCGCGGCGCTATGAGCTTGTATTGTATATCTGCTATTTTTGAATAGCCAAAGTGTAAAATAATGCTTTTTAGATCAAACACATACAGAGAGATGGAGAGGGAGAGAGGGGGGCCCGGATTCACTAAGCTGATGGTCGTAAATAAGGTGTACATCAAGTTCCTAAAGGATGGTGTATTTTCTGTAAGCTAAAACTAACGTGCAATTCACAAAGGTTGGTGTAAATTCCTCAAACGTGCGGATCACAGGTGTAGGGTCATGATTAATCTGGACGGCTGCCAGCTGGTCGTCAAGCGCGTCCCCGAGAAGTTCATTTGTTGGTAAAAAATCACACCCTGTGTGAAGTGGGCGGTGTGTGGTCATCACAACATGACTCACTTAAAAAAAAGGATAAATTACTTTTTTTAAAGTCCATACTGCTATTCATAGGGCTGCACATGTGTCATGTGTTTCGCTAGCCAATCACAGTCCTGAATTTGCAAAGTCAGCCAATCACATTACAGTTAGTGGTGATGACACTAGCTGTAATGTGATTGGCTGATATGAAAACAGTATCGATTTGCATTAACAATGGAAGGGTTAGGGGGTACACAAATTTTTTGGTCGGTGTCCAAAACTCACTTATAGGGGGCGGCTACACCGCCCCAAAAATCACACCCAGTGTGAAGTGGGCGGTGTGTGGTCATCACAACATGACTCACTTTAAAAAAAGGATAAATGACTTTTTTTAAAGTCCATACTGCTATTCATAGGGCTGCACATGTGTCATGTGTTTCGCTAGCCAATCACAGTCCTGAATTTGCAAAGTCAGCCAATCACATTACAGTTAGTGGTGATGACACTAGCTGTAACGTGATTGGCTGACTTTGCAAAAGTATCGATTTGCATAAACAATGGAAGGGTTAGGGGGTATACAAATCTTTTGGTCGGTGTCCAAAACTCACTTATAGGGGGCGGCTACACCGCCCAAAAAATCACACCCAGTGTGAAGTGGGCGGTGTGTGGTCATCACAACATGACTCACTTAAAAAAAAACATAATTATGTTTTTTTTTGTGTTTCGCATAATTATGTTTTTTTTTAAGTCCATACTGCTATTCATAGGGCTGCACATGTGTCATGTGTTTCGCTAGCCAATCACAGTCCTGAATTTGCAAAGTCAGCCAATCACATTACAGCTAGTGGTGATGACACTAGCTGTAATGTGATTGGCTGACTTTGCAAAAGTATAGATTTGCATTGACTGTGGAAGGGTTAGCGTTGTAGACTGCGTTGTAGACTATTGGCCAATCACGGTGCAGGATTGGTCAGTGTCCAAACCTGACTTATAGGGGTCGGTTACACCGCCCCAAAAATATTGAAAGAAAAAAAAAAAGAAAAAAAAAAGTATTCAGTAAAATGAAAAGTATTAAAAAGTGCTAAAAAGTGCTTTTGACAAAAGCAGCTAACTCCATTGGATCCTCAAACTTTCTGCTAAACCAGCTAACTCCACCAAAGGGGGGGTGGAGTTAGCTGGTTTTGCTGACTCCAGCCTCCACCCCCTTTTGACCTCCAACCTCATTGTGAGCTTGGAGGTCCATTCAGCTGTTCTTATCAATGATGAACAAAACCTTCTAACTCCACTTTTGTTTGTGTTTTTTTTTTTCAGTTTTGTTTTTTTAATTTCCTTAAAAATTAACATTTTGGAGTTAGCTGGTTCCTGCCGGACAGCAGAGATATAATACAAATGAGTAATTACAGAACACAGCCCTAGGGTGCAGCAGTAGATGAACAGAGCTCACATGACATGCTCTCATTCAGCCCCACCGTCATCTATTGGAGAGGATCCAATCAACACAACTAGGGTCAACACCAAAGTCGTTTACAGAGTTCATAAACAAACAGGCGGGGTTGAAAGATGAGGGAAAATCAACAAACATCTTGGCATGATTTTGAATAAAAGATCACGCAAGGTGACAGTAGCGTCCTGTACACCCTGCCCACTCCTATATGCAAACAGACCATATCCGGCCACACATTGACACTATGTTGACAATGAAAAATGATTGATGATGATCAAACAGTATTGCATGAGTGAATGTGAACTGTATTTACCATAACCAGGGCTATATAAGAGCATGGGTTGAAGCAGGATGCACATCGGTTGATCATCTTCGATCTGACAACATGACCAACCTCCGACTCCTGTGTGTCCTCATCGGTAAGTATAGACTCTTCAAAGCGTATTTACAGTAACGTAGCCTCACAGCCTCACAGCATAATTTTTAAGGATTTCAGGAAATAAGAAATTAAAAATGTACTTAGGTAAAAAAAAAAATGTTTACTTAGGCAAAAAAAAAAAAAAAGTCATGTTTATCTACTATTTATTTATATTCCCCTGTATTCCTTTGATCCTCACTCTCCATAATATATTCCCGGGCCATTAGTGCCAGATTACATTCTCCGCCATTTTGTGTTTTCTTCAAAACACACACGTTTTGATACTGCTCCTACAGATTGTTTTCAAATCTCACACAAATTGGTAAACATTATCTCTGGGGTCATGTGATCAAGATGTACACGTTAAATTTTTAAAACGTTCCAAGATTTGTGGGCCCTGGACAGGCAACCCGGCCTGGCAGACACCCGGGAGCCAGTTGCACCACCTCAGGCTAAGTTCAAACTTAGCCTAGTTATAGCTTAAACATATTCAATCTGGGAAAGTGTCTCTGTCATTTTAGATTTCTTTGGCTATTCAAAAATAGCAGATATACAAGCTCATAGCGCGGCACCGAGTGCCGCGCTATGAGCTTGTAGATCTGCTAATTTTTGAAAAATCGTGAAAATGAGTGCAAATCTTTGAATATATATTTTAAATATATATATATATATATATATATATATATATATATTTAAAGATTTGCACACATTTTAACACATAGGGAATACAATCATGGATTTTGGAAAAAAAAAAAAAATATATTTTTTTTTTTGAAAAAAAATAAATATTTTTTTTGTTTTGTTCTTCACAGCACCAGGAGATATCATTTTCCGAAGATTTAGACTCCAATCCACTTCCTGGTTAACTTATGACTTCAAAAGCCTGTATCTCGGCTCATCAAAAATGGTTAAAAATCCTGGCACTCAGTGTACTCTGTCTTAAAAAAAAAACTGGCACCCCATGTAAAAAACTAAAAATAGCAGATCTACAAGCTCATAGCGCGGCACTCGGTGCCGCGCTATGAGCTTGTATATCTGCTATTTTTGAATAGCCAAATAAATCTAAAAATGACAGAGACACTTTCCCGGCTAAATGGGTTAAATAGCTTTTTTTTAAAAGCCATTTAAGCTATAACTAGGCTAAGTTTTAACTTAGTGTGAGGTGGTGCAACTGGCTCCTGTGCTCCGAGGAGCACACTTTTCTGTTTTATTTATGCATCTACTTACAGGATGGAACAAGTGACATCGTCTGCCTATTGATTGATTTAAAACTAATCTTCATTTTGTGTTTGTGACTGCTGTTATTTATTTTGTATTTACATCTTTTTAATATTTGACATATCACTGTGTTGTGTATGTTTCAGTGTTGGCTGCTGTTTGCTGGGAGGCTAACTGTAAGTACACATGTGTTTCAACCAGTGTTCATTTTTACAGCAAATTTTGATTTAGTTTAGTCATAGTCTTCTGAATAAAAACGCGTTTTAGTCATATTTTAGTCATCTGACATGTTTTAGTCTTAGTCTGGTTTTAGTCGACTAAATCTACAGTTTATTTTGTCGACAAAAACTGTATTTTTTTGCAGGCCTTGATGGTGTCGAGGCCTGATTTTACACTTGGTTGCATGCTGAAAATAGCTGATCTACAAGCTCATCGTGTTGCGCTGCGACGCGTTGTGAGCGTGTAGATCTGCTATTTGAGTTGAGTGCAACACCCGAGCACAACCAAACATGAAATGGCTTCTCTTTTACTTCTACCAGAACTCTTCTCCGCTATAGTCCCTCCCAAACATTTTAGTCTAGTTTTTATTTGTTGACGAAATTATATATCTAGTCTTAGTTTTAGTCATCATAGCTTAGTTTTTATTTCGTTTTTGTCAGTGAAAAAACGTAGTCAACAAAATTAACACTGGTTTCAACAGGTTGAAAACTGGACATAATCACCCTTCTTCAATTTAATTCAACCTTAAGTAGAAACCAAGTGGACATTTATTCCATAAAATCACTTTGATGAAAAGATGTGTATAGATTTCGGACATTTTCCATCATGTAAAGGAAGACGTTATAGAATTAATATAAACGTGTGTTTGTGTGTGTGTGTGTGTGTGTGTGTGTGTGTGTGTGTGTGTGTGTGTGTGTGTGTGTGTGTGTGTGTGTGTGTGTGTGTGTGTGTGTGTGTGTGTGTGTGTGTGTGTGTGTGTGTGTGTGTGTGTGCGCTTCTTCCACAGCTCCTTGATAAAGACACTGGGAAGATCAACCTCAAAACCAGATGTGTAATGCCTAAATAATGTATGTTTTAAAAACATAATATATACCAACAGTTCTATGGCATTTGATGCTTTATTTAGATGCTTTGTTTCTAATACACATTACAATATGCTCTCTTGAATAATATCAACTGTTGAATCCTTGACGTAAAGTGTTGAAGTGAGTAAATGGTGTGTGTGTGTGTGTGTGTGTGTGTGTGTGTGTGTGTGTGTGTGTGTGTGTGTGTGTGTGTGTGTGTGTGTGTGTGTGTGTGTGTGTGTGTGTGTGTGTGTGCGCGCGCGCGCCTCTTCCGCAGCTCCTTGACGAAGACACTGGGAGGATCAGCCTCCAAATCCTCCTGTCATCATCATAGTCATTAATAATGCAGCACCATGTTGTCTGTAATATTAATCTGTGAGCCTCAAATAAAAGTCATCTCATGCAACCTGGTGCCTCGGGAACCCATGTGTGTGTTTTTTTTGTTTCATGCAACCTGTAGCCAGTGGTCAGTGGTGGAAAAAGTACTCAAATTCTCTACTTAAGTAAAAGTACCAATACTGCAATATAAAAGTCCAGTAAAAGTAAAAGTCAAGAATTCAAAATGTACTTGAGTAAAAGTAAAAAAGTGTTGGCATCAAAATGTACTTAAAGTACCAAAAGTAAAAGTACTAAATATTTGAAAATAGCAGATCTACAAGTTCACAACGCGTCGCGATGCGACGCGTTGTGAGCTTGTAGATCTGCTATTTTCAAATAGCCTGTGTATAAAATAGGGTTAGAGTGGTTAATGTATGTTTAATTATATCATAATTTATATCTGAAAAGTAACTAGTGACTAAAGTTTTCAAATAATTGTAGTGGAGTAAAAGTACAATATTTGCCTCTGAGATGTAGTGGAGTTGAAGTAAAAGTATTGGAAATTGGAAATACTCAAGTAAAGTACAAATACCTCAAAATTGTACTTAAGTACAGTACTTAAGTAAATGTACTTCGTTACTTTCCACCACTGCCAGTGGTGTACATTTACTCAAGTACTGCGCTTGAGTCAAATTTTGAGGTTTACTTTACTGGAGTATTTCCAATTTTCAATGCTTTTACAAATATTGTACTTTTTACTCCCACAATAATTATTTGAAAACGTTAGATACAAGTTACATTGTACATTTTTATTATTATTATTATTACAAAACATACAGCATACCGGAACCCGCTTGGTATCCTCCCCCTCCGCCCCCACCATCTAGCCCAGGGGGTCTTCAACGTTTTGAGGCCAAGGACCCCCTAGTTGAGAGAGAGAGAGAGATGAAGCAGGGACCCCCTCGATATTGTATAAAATTGTGTTTCAGATTCAACATTTTTTTGTTTACGTGGTCTAGTCTTTTTTTCCCTCTACACCTATACCTCTTTGCCAAAAAAATAGCAGATCTACAAGTTGTCAGCTTGTAGATCTGCTATTTTTGGCTAAAGTTCTCCTCAGGAAAGGGATGCTAGGGTTCAAGTGGTTAAGGTAAAATAAAAAATCATATTGCACAAAGATTTGGCAGACCCCCTGCAGTAACTCTGAGGACCCCCTAGGGGTCCCGGTCCCCCTGTTGAAGACCCCTGATCTAGCCCACATTAGCGTGGCTGGGTGTCCTACATTTCTGACACCTTGACAGACAAGAGACGGCTCTTATCTGGGGGCCCCGCGAGACGGCTCCGCCTGTCAGTCATCATCTCTCTGCCAAACGACCGCGGAGGCCGGCGCCACGCGGGCGCCCGTATCCAGCGCTGTGATTGGCTTAGTGTCAAAACGCCGCCTTGAAGACCGGCTTAACCTTGTGCCTGTTTTCACCTCCGCGCCCGTGGTGGAAAGTAGCTAAGTATTTATACTCTGCTGTACTTGAGTACAGTACTTGAGGTAGGCTACTGGCTGTTATTATACTTGAGTATTTCAATTCCTTGATATGTTATGCCTGTACTCCACTACATCAATAGACGAAAACGTTGTACTTTTTTACTCCACTACAAATATTTTAAATCATTAGTTATTAGTTAGTTTGCAGATTTAGATTATTAATATTTAATCAAATTATAATCGTATACAAAATATTACTACCTATTAGCCAACCTGCAAGCTGACAGAAGTACAGTATAGGGCTTAATACATTAATATTTAATAAAAACAAATTGTCATTATCTATTTGCCAATCTACAAGCTGACATAAGTACAAACTACTAGAGCTTAATATTTAATCAAATTATAATCTTATTAAAATATATATTATTATCTATTAACCAATCTACAAGCTGACATAAGTACAAGCTAGGGCTTAAGTGGTTATTGATCAATGATTATAGTTCAATAACATGACATGATTCTGCATAATGAGTACTTTAGCTGGTTTAAGTACACATAATTGCACAAATAATTGCAATGAACAATTTCATTGTGTTTCTGTCGTTGAACATAATGAACACTATGGATACAAATTACATATTTTCGTTTGGCTTTTAGGCTTGGTAAACCAAAGGTGCACTTGGCAAATATGAAAAATAGCTTGCATATTTTATTTTTTTACTATGAGCTTGTAGATCTGCTATTTTTGAATAGCCAAAGTATAAAAAGGTTAAAGTGGTTACAATTATTGAGATGCTATATTGACACTTTTTGCTGGGAACCCCCCCCAAGGACCCCTGGGGGTCCCCGGACCCCACTTTGAGAACCAACGGTCTACGTAACATACTATCTAAATTACATTTTAACCTTTTCATAAGCCCGCAAGGTCGTCAAACTTTAGCTAGTTTAGGTATATTTTGATGCTAATCCGTCTTTACTTTTAGAAAGTATTCGTACCCTGCGGTATTGCTACTGTACCTTTACTCAAGACCAAAACCTGAGAACTTCTTTTTACTCTTATAATTCTTATCCCACGATTTTGTAACCCATATTTTTTTTCACCCAGTGCCCAATTGCCTATGTAATTAGGGGTGGCCATAGCTGAGTGGTTAGTGAGCCCGCCTAGGGAGCCAGAGGCCCTGATTGCCCCAGGTTCGATTCCCGGCCAGGCCAGCATATGTGTCGATGAAATGAAATTTGTCCCTGAGCAAGACTCTTGACCCCTAATTGCTCACAGGTTCTCATTGGAAACAAGACCACAAGGACTTTCATGAACGACCTGTTAAAAGGAATTATCCTTTATCCTGGGCGTTACTCTCCCTCTGTCAGCCTATAGGGAGATCCCAAGCTGAAGCTCATGCCTCCTTCAATGCAGGCCAGAACTTCTTTTTAACAGCGCTTCTCTCTACCTCGCCTGAAGACGAGCTTGACCTTGTGCTGTTTGGTTGTGTGTTATTGAAACGCGTTCCCTTCACTGACACAACGTTCAGAAATAAGCCGCTTTGCGATCAATGAAAAATGAAAGACTGATAATGTTAAAGGTTTTTTAGTTTTTTAATTTCATTCTGTGATGAACTTGGGGAATGTGTGGTGAATATTGACTTTCTTCTGTGTGTCATTTTAAGATTTATTTGGGCTATTCAAAAATAGCAGATCTACAAGCTCATAGTGCGGCGCCACGCTATGAGCTTGTAGATCTGCTATTTATGAATAGCCCAAATAAATCTTGGATTTTACTTCAACCAATTAGACCCCTCTGTCAGCATCCGTATACTGGGGGAAACGTCCACGGAAAATAGCAGATCTACAAGTTCACAACGTGTTGCGACGCGTTTTTTTTTTGCTTGTAGATCGTCTATTTTCAGCGAAAAAAACAGAAAATACACTAGTATAAAGCCCTGAGGAACTCCGGTTTTAAGTGGTTTACAGACTGACTTTGAAATGTAAATACAAAGTATAAAATGGAGTCTAGTTGGCACGCTCTTTCGTTTGCACTCTACACCACATTTCTTTGCCAAAAATAGCAGTTGGTTCAGAATGCTGCAGCTCGCCTGCCCATTTATTTTAGAATAGATTTTTAACATTTTATGAACTGCCTACAAGGCCAGTTCGGCTCTTGCCCCGTCTTATATATATCTGACTTTACTCACACCTTGTGAGCCGACTCGTAGCCTCTAAGCCTCCAGAGCCCTGCTGGTCATTCCAAAGTTTTACTTAAAAAAAAAGGAGGCCTGACCATTCTCGAAGTCTGACCCCTTGGCATGCCCTGCCTCAGGAGATCAGGTCTTCAGAGTCTGTACCTCGTTTTATATCTCTTCTGAAAACTCGCTTTCTGTATTTCTGACATTTTTGGGGCGGTGTAAGCACCCCCTATAAGTGAGTTTTGGACACTGACCAATCCTGCACCGTGATTGGCCAATAGTCTACAACGCAGTCTACACCCCTAACCCTTCCACAGTCAATGCAAATCTATACTTTTTAAAAGTCAGCCAATCACATTACAGCTAGTGTCATCACCACTAGCTGTAATGTGATTGGCTGACTTTGCAAATTCAGGACTGTGATTGGCTAGCGAAACACATGACACATGTGCAGCCCTATGAATAGCAGTATGGACTTAAAAAAAAGTCATTTATCCTTTTTTTTAAGTGAGTCATGTTGTGATGACCACACACCGCCCACTTCACACTGGGTGTGATTTTTGGGGCGGTGTAGCCGCCCCCTATAAGTGAGTTTTGGACACCGACCAAAACATTTTTGTACCCCCTAACCCTTCCATTGTTAATGCAAATCGATACTTTTTTCATATCAGCCAATCACATTACAGCTAGTGTCATCACCACTAACTGTAATGTGATTGGCTGACTTTGCAAATTCAGGACTGTGATTGGCTAGCGAAACACATGACACATGTGCAGCCCTATGAATAGCAGTATGGACTTAAAAAAAAGTCATTTATCCTTTTTTTTAAGTGAGTCATGTTGTGATGACCACACACCGCCCACTTCACACTGGGTGTGATTTTTTTTTAGCTTTTTGCTATCCAGCGACAACAAAATATTCTGTGTTTTGGGTCTGAGAGTCTAAATCTCATCAAACGGTGGTTCCGTGGCTGAAATGACGAATAAATAATGGACCTTGATATGAAAAGGGTTGCAAACCACTGCTCTAATAGCATTGAGGAGATTGTGGAATATAATAGTTGTCTCCATGGCTACGCAAGACTAGAGGCCTCCGAGTGACCAGATGCTGCCTTCTGTTGCGTCGGGCCCCCAGGACATGTTGTCTACAAGTGGGCCACGGTGCAAGGCTCCATATGCCCGGGCTGCCCGGGTATACGCCCGGGTGCACCCACCATGGCATGGTCCTGCTTCATTAGCCCATTAAGACCTGGAACGCATCTGTGTCACTTTTTCATTTGAGCTAAAAAAGCATTATTTTCCACTTTGGCTATTCAAAAATAGCAGATATACAAGCTGCGCTATGAGCTCGTAGATCTGCTATTTTTTGAAAAATCTTGAAAATGTGTCCAAATCTTTGAATATATATATTTTTAAAGCAAACATTTTTTAACTCAAATATTTGCTTCTGGGGGTCCTTGGAACAACATATTTTGAGATGGGGGTCGGCGGCCAAATACATATCATTTTGGGGGTCCTTGACATGAAGAAGTTTGAGCACCACTGATATAGAAACATAGGTTTTTCAGAAAAACGTTAGGATTTAGAAGACATTTTTCAGAATCGGAACCTCAGGCCTCAATGGGTTAGGCGGAGCAGAGTTGGTGAACTCCAGGGCCGTCACAGAGCGGTGCCACGCTCAGCGGGGGGGGGGGGGGCAACCCAACACAACTATGCCATCTGGAAGCAAGCGATGTGCCTGGCACAAAAATCTCCTTTTTTTCAGATGGGCTGTCCCCAACCAAACGCATCTTTTAACCCTTTAAGACCGGGGAACACATCTGTGTGTCATTTGATTATTCAAAAAAAGCTGATCTACAAGCTCGTGAGTGCCGCGCTACGAGCTTGTAGATCTGCTATTTTTGAAAAAATCGTGAAAATGTGTGCAAATCTTTAATATATATTTTCCATTTTTAAAGCGAACATTTTTTATGTAAAATCTTTGCTTCTGGGGGATTCTACAAAATGCATTTTAAATCTTCTTTTTTTAAACGTACAGTATGTTGCTATAGTGGTTCTCAATCTTTTTCATGTCAAGGACCCCCACAATTATATGTATTTGGCCGCAGACCCCCATCTGAAAATATCTAGTTCCAGGGACCCCCAGGAGCAAAGATTTTAGTTAAAAAGGTATATATATATTCAATGATTTGCACACATTTTCACGACCTAAAAAATAAATAAATAGCAGATCTACAAGCTCATAGCGCGGCACTCTGTGCCGCGCTATGAGCTTGTATATCTGCTCATAGCGCGGCACTCGGTGCCGCGCTATGAGCTTGTAGATCTGCTATTTTTGAATAGCCAAATAAAATAATAATACACAGATTATTTCCCGGTCTTAATGGGTTAAAGTGCGGGGTCTTTGACATGAAGAAAGTTAAGAGAGATTCCACAGGCTTATGAGATGCTGAGCTGGCTCCATGCATGCAACCACCCGTGCCCTGATTCTGTCCGCTCAGCAGTTACTGCGGACTCGACCTAACTTAACTTTGGTCACGCGCGAGGGGGAAAGCATAAACAGATCCAATAACCGATACGGCGAGGAGGCATCTTCCTCTCTTCGCCACATTCATCACGTCTTTTTAAAGCCCCATTTATATCACATTACTGTGAACGCCTGCTGATTAGATGCTAC
The DNA here is from genome assembly GCF_963454915.1 of Gymnoscopelus microlampas. NCBI lineage: Eukaryota > Metazoa > Chordata > Actinopteri > Myctophiformes > Myctophidae > Gymnoscopelus > Gymnoscopelus microlampas. The sequence continues at coordinate 7,483,134 of NC_139961.1, read as the reverse complement.
AGTGTGTATATATCGTCTCTGTCGTGGTGGAAACCCACATGACAAAAACTGTTACTTCTCACGATTCAAATACAAAAACAGTAAAAAAAAATCTACAAGGTCACACTGGCTGCTGTTACATGGACAGTTGTATTCGGAATGAATACACTTCTATTCGGAATGAATGAATGAATGGATGAATTCATTCCGAATAGATTTGCTCATGTAAACACCCCAATTGGAATATAATATTCCATTCCAGTCTGACCCGAATGCATTTTCATTCGGAATAGGAGGGGTGGTATAGACAGTTTGAATCGGGTTACATCAATCGGAATTGACCATGTAAACACTTTATTCCAAACGCTCCTGTCTGTTTGGAATACATGCATTCCTTTGCGCATGTCCGTGCTTAGTAGGGCTGTCAGAATTGTCCAAAAATGACCTATCAAATCTCTAATTTGGCCACGGTTGGTGCTGAGAAGCGCTCGCTCCTGCGGGATAAAATTAATGATTCTAATAGCGTCATTTAATAAGCCTGTAATGGTTAAGCCCAGACTTGTCCAGGAGAACGGACGCTCCGAGAATTGCTGGCCTAGGCTACACTTATATGGATCTTTTTCTAAACAGGTATTTTAGTCCTCAGTTTTTAAAAAGAATCCCTGGCCACATGACAAAGATTTTTATTTTTTTTAATCCCTGTCCACACGTAAACGCAGAAACGCATTGATCAGCATGCAAGTTTCAATTTTAAATCAGATTTTATTTTATTATTTTTATTTATTTTATATATGAGGGGCCAAATACATATACATTTTAATCACATGTTAAGGCCCAATACTCCAATAGCTGCATTATTTTAATAGCATACGTGAACAAAAATAAATGAAAACAACATTATTAGGGCGCAGCTGCAGCGAAAACAGATGAGTTTTACTTAATCAATTCATTACATGGGCAGCCGGAACGGTCGTCCCAAAACACCCCGCCCCACGCACCTTTTGAGCGGGCCTTCCACGGCTGCTCCATGGTGGCTGGATTTTGACCCGGGGCGATTGTGTTTTAGGGCGACAGACCCGTTATATTATACCTCTATGGACAGACCCCGTGTGCGCACCGCACGCTACTCGGCGCAGAAAGAGGGTTTTCGTCACAGTGAATGAGTTACAGCATGTTTCAAAGCTTTTTCATAATAATACAATAAAACGTGACACTCGGCATAATGAGTAGCTTATACTTTCTACTTAAGCATATTTTGATGCCAATACTTTTTGTACTTGCCATAAATGAGCGTGCCTTGTTTCATAGACTGTAGTGTTGCTCTCTCTCTCTCTCTCTCTCTCTCTCTCTCTCTCTCTCTCTCTCTCTCTCTCTCTCTCTCTCTCTCTCTCTCTCTCTCTCTCTCTCTCTCTCTCTCTCTCTCCCTCCCTCCATTTATTATTATAATGACCATGAGCAGTCCGGTGTTTAAGTATTATTATTTATTATTATAATGACCATGTGCAAATGCGCGATGACATCATCGTACGGTACCTACATGAGAAATGTGACAAATACTATAGGCTAGCCTACGTTTTACCGTGTCTGGTACCAATACAAAAAAAAGAAACTGGTCTGAACTTGTAGATCTGCTACTTTTGCATTAAAACGGCGATGACAAAGGAACACAGGCTTGCACCGCATACAACCTGCCTACGACCGATAGACCTCCGCCGCGGAGGCACAAGGGGGCTGATGTCTCCTCCCCATGCCCACCAGGGGAAGCTCTGCTCCGGGTAGTGGCCCCTGGTCCATGCCCGGGCGTAGGCGGGAACCGCTTTGCGCATGTCAAAAGTTATATTCTGAATGAATGCTTTGGTCATGTAAACGAGGAATACTTTTATTCAGGTCCCATGCAAACAGGTGAGTGGATCAGATTCCTCTATTCAGAATGAGTTCATTCGGAATTAATTCATTCTGAATGAATACACGATGGTCCATGTAACTGTGGCCAATGAGCTTGTGGATCGGCTATTTTCAAATGGCCGGAATGTATATAGGGCTGAAGTGGTTACTGTGGTTTTGTAATAATAATAAAAATCTACGAAGTAACTTAAGTTTTCAAATAATTGTAGTGGAGTAAAAGTACAATATTTGGAAGTAAAAGTATTGGACATTGGAGGAAGGAAGCATTGAAGGAAGCATGTCGCTCAGTTGGTAACACACGGACGCACACACACACACACACGCGCGCGCGCGGACGGACGGAGGGTAAAACATACTCTCTCGCCATGCCTTTCCGCCTGGCGGAGACAACAACATTTGAGCCGTCATTGGGGAAGGCGGAAGACATCCAGCTTAGCTGCTGAAACACCGCAAAAGTCATTTTAGAGTGTGCATATTCAAGTCCTTTTAGAATGTACAGATACTTTTGTATCTGTTTTTGTGTGACATAACTTTAACCGTGACATTCATCCAAAGAAAGCATGTCACAGCGAGCGTACCGACTGCTGGCATCCTTTCCATTCCTACCAGTTTGGGGGAAACAATTGGCAGGATGATATTTTAGACATTGTGACGGGGCAAGCACAGCTGTGTGTGTGTTTCAATGAGGCGCTACTGGCTGTGCCAGCATGGCCAGCTCCTGTACCGTTCACTTCATGCTGGCACGCACAGAAACGACACGACACGCACAGCCGCGTTTAATCCAGTAAGACCGGGGACGCATCTGTGTCATTCTTTGGCTATTGAAAAATAGCAGATATGCAAGCTCATAGCGCGGCACCGAGTGCCGCGCTATGAGCTCGTAGATCTGCTATTTTTGAGTGCTGCCAACCACTCCTATATCTGACTTTGTCCGTGTGTCCGTCCGTATGTATGTATGTCCAATAAACAAAGATTGATGACAACATCAATACGGGGCTCATCAAAGGCACCACTCTCTTCACACAGGGTGTGATTTATTTTAGATTGCTGAATGTGTGCAAATCATTGAATAATGTATGTTTTAAAAATAACTTTTTTTTTAACTCCGATCTGTGCTTCTGCATGGGGGTCCCTGGAACAACATATTTTGAGATGGCGGGTCGTGGCCAAATACATATCATTTTGGGGGGTCCTTGACATGGAAAAGTTGGAGCACCACTGATATAGCAACATACTAAAACAAATCAGGTATGTATTTGGCTGCGGACCCCCATCTATTTGTTTTTTGTTCCCCCCCAGAAGCAAAGATTTGAGTTAGAATGTTCGCTTTAAAAATATATATGTTCAAATATTTGTACACATTTTCAGGATTTTTCCAGAAAATAGCAGATCTACAAGCTTGTAGATATGCTATTTTTGAATAGCCAAAGACATCTAAAATGACACAGGTGCGTTCCCGGATTGAATGGGTTAACATGATTATCCTCAGCTGTGTCTACCCGTCAAAATGGACAGGATTGGATTGTTTGGCACTGAGATGGACAATACATAGCACATTGTGCCAGTGTTTTTAAGCGGTGCCCAGCTGCTTCTACGTCTAGCTTTGTGTGTCTGTGTATTTATCACAAACACCTGCAACTAATTAACAGCTGATTATATATATTATTATACACACAAATCCACGGAGAGCTGCCCTGTCCTGGAGCACCAACACCACTCGTGTGATCGGCAAAGCACAACAACGCTTATACTTCTTAAGGAAGCTGAAACAGGCCGACTTACCACAAAATCTCCTTGTTAACTTTTATCACTGTGCAGTAGAGAGTGTACTGACATATTGTGTGGCTGTGTGGTTCTCCTGCTGTACAAGGGCAGAGCAGGAGGCCCTACAGAGGGTGGTGAAGGCGGCGAGCAGGATCATCGGGTCCCCTCTACCATCTATCACCTCCGTCTTCACCTCCCGCTGCCTCCGCCTCTCCCAGCGCATTGACACAGACCAATCACACCCTGTACATCATCTCTTTCATCTCCTCCCCTCAGGGAGGAGATACCAGTCCATCAGTGCTAGCACTTCAAGATTCAAAAACAGCTTTTTTCCGTACGCAGTACGTCTGCTAAATGAACATTGACTGTCCCCCCTCATATGCATTACAACCGGACTGTGATAATTTATTATTGGTTTCTGTCTTTATTCATTCATCATGCACTTTAAAATATCACCATGCACTTTATACTCTGTGTTGTATTGTTGTTGTGTGTGTGCTACGGGTACATGGGAGCTCCCTAGTAATTTCGTTGTGACAACTGTGTATGCATTGTGTGCAATGACAAATAAAAGCCTATTCTATTCTATTCTGTACTGTAGGTGGCGCAGCCATTGCTGCGGTGTCAGACTCAGTCAGCAGCTGTGTAACAGGACCACAGCGCACTTAAAATGCACACACACACACACACGCACGCACACACACACGCACGCACGCACGCACGCACGCACGCACGCACGCACGCACACACACACACACACACACACACACACACACACACACACTTCACTGGAGTATTTCCAATTGTCTATACATATACTCCACTACATCTCACAGACATACAGTATACTGCACTTTTTACTCCACTACAATTATTTGCAAAACTTTAGTTATCAGTTACTTCATAGATTTAGAGGTAGGGTAAGTGATTTTCTTTGGTTAAAATACGTGTTAAATAGCTCTATATTCTGATAGTACTCATTGCTATAGAGTGTTTGTTCAGTAAAAGGAGTCTCCTTGTCTCTCCAGCTCTTTATTAAACACAAATACATTTTCGTTTCAGTTTCAGTTTCATTTCCAATTTTATCCAATCAGGACAGAGAACTCAATCAGGATACAGATTAAACAAGTGAAATTGGAAGTGATGACAATAAGAAATGAGCAGACAAAATTGGAACTGGAACACTATAAAAATTAAGCTTAAAAATGGGTACTTTCTCCTGATTGGCTGAGATTTTGACACCTACCGAAAAATGTATTTTCTGTTTATTAAAGAGCTGGAGAGACGGGGAGACTCCTGTTACTGAACAAACACTCTATAGCAATGATTACTATCAGAATATAATGCTTTAACCTTTTGTTTTAACCAAAAAATATCACTTACCCTACCTTTAAGTACTTTTTCCAACACTGATCACAGCATGCCTATAATAATCTTACTGGCATGTTTTATTTTATTTTATGCAGATCGGTGCCTTCCTGTTTGGGTGAACAGTTGATTGCGCTTTTGATAACATTAATCTTGCATTAATGTAATTTACTCCACGTCTAGAGGGTGGTGCATGGTGGAAAAAAACTAAAAAAACTAAATTAAAATTGCTAAGTCACTAACTCGCTCCTATGTTAAACTGCATGCTTAATCAAGGACTCATGAATAGGCATGACTTTCTCCCGATTATACATCTGAAGACGTAAACAAGTGCGATTAACATAATTATCAACTTTGAGAGGCGTTAATTACTTCTGATGTGCACCCGTCTCGAGGAGCACACCCTAAACCTTAACCCCTTCAACCCGGGAAAACGTCTGTGTCATTTTTGTGTGTGTGTGTGTGTGTGTGTGTGTGTGTGTGTGTGTGTGTGTGTGTGTGTGTGTGTGTGTGTGTGTGTGTGTGTGTGTGTGTTTGTGTTTGTGCGTGCGTGCGTGCGTGCGTGCGTGCGTGCGTGCGTGCGTGTGTGTGTGTGTGTGTGTATGTATACACACACCAATAGCACAATGGTTCTCAAAGTGGGGTCCGGGGTGGGTACCAGGGGGTCCTTGGTTCTCCCCCAGGGGTCTTCGGGGGCGTACCAGGGGGTCCCCATCAAAAGTAGTTAAAGGACGACTTCACCACTTTTCAACATATCTTCATATAATAGGTCCTCACTAATGCTCATGATAAAATGATACCATTTTTTTCTACTTGGTCTGTGTCTCATAGGAGGGCTGTGGACAGTCCAGAAACCTGTCTACCAGTGACATCATCGTTAGGCAGGATTTTTTTCCCAAAAAATATTACAATTTTTTAATTCAGATTTTTATTAAGGCGAGAACAATGGGATCTATTATTGCATTGCAACTTTCCAGGAATACAAAGCCTGCAGTTTCTATTAGCTTGGATTCCCCATCGATGATGTCACTGGTAGACGGGTTTCTGAACTGTCTACAGCCCTCCTCTGAGACACAGACGGATTAGAAAAAAATGCTACCATTTTATCATGAGCATTAGTGAGGACCTATTATATTATATTATATTAAGTCGTTTAATAAAAGCATCACAATCATTTTAACAACTTTAACCATTATGTTATACTTTAGGCTATTCAAAAATAGCAGATCTTCAAGCTCATAGCGTGTCACTTCGTGCCGCGCTATGACCTTGCAGATCTGCTATTCTTTTTAAATCGTGAAAATGTGTGCACATCTTTTAACATTTCTAACTCAAATTGCTGCTTCTGGGGGGGTCCCTGGAAGAAAATATTTTGAGATGGGGGTCGGCGGCCAAATACATATCAATGTTGGATCCTTGACATGACAAAGTTTGAGAACCACTGATATACTGTAGAAACATATGTTTTTCATAAAACTGATTTAAAAGACATTTGTAGACTCTGCCTGAGGTCTCGATGGTTTATGGAACACCTCCGCTCTGTGTTATGGAGTGCATAATTAAGCCATAGTTTGCTGCACCACGTCTCAATAAATAACACTACAGATGATTATTCATAATGATGCTGATTATAGCACGGCACTGAAAAGGTACTGTATGTCCTCACTGTTGGCTGGAAACCTTGTATCTCCAAAACCCATATTTTCCAGGAAATAAAAAAACACGAAAAAAAAATTACAGTCATAATTTATACCAGCTTGCGGCAAGCTAGACCTCTTTCTAGAAGTGTGATAAAAAAACTGCAGTTTTAAATAACATATGCAACTCCTTTGAACACTGTTTCAGTGTCATAGCGGATTGATCTACAGTATATGATTTATTATGTCAACTTTAGGCGTTTTGGCGCTTTTTTTTTAGCGTTGTTTAACCCATTGAGACCTGAAGCCGATTCTACATGTCTCCTAAATCTCAACAGTAGGCCTATTCTGAAAAACGTATGTTTCTATATCAGTGGTGCTCAATCTTTTTCATGTCAAGGACCCCCAAAATGACATGTATTTGGCCGTGGACCCCATCAAAATATTTTGTTCCAGGGACCCCCCAGAAGCAAAGATTTGAGTTAAAACTATTCGCTTTTAAAGATTTGCACACATTTTCACGATTTTTAAAAAATAGCAGGGTGTTCATAGACCAGCTTTAGCAAGCTGGTAAAAAAGAAGAACCTGTGTTCCAATGGATTCAATGTAGTTATTTTAGTCACACAGCAGAAATAGACCCACAAGCTCACAACGCGTTGCAATGTGGTGCGTTGTGAGCTTGTGGCTGATTTTTTGCGTGATGTCTACGACAAAGTAAAGCACTAATTTATACAAACAAGTTTAAATAGATAAGAGGTCTCTGCCCGACAGTGGCGCGCACAGACATTTTGAGGGGCAGGTGCTTACTTGGTCTGCTCTTTTTTCCCTCTACACCTCTATACCTCTTTGCCAAAAATAGCCGATCTACAAGCCCACAACGCCTCGCAGCGCGAGGCGTTGTGGGCTTGTAGATCGGCTATTTTTGGCTAAAGTTCTCCTCAGAAAAGGGATGCTAGGTTTCGAGTGGTTATGGTAAAAAGAAAAATCATATCACATAAAGATTTGGCAGACCCCCTTTAGTAACTCTGAGGACCCCCTAGGGGTCCCGGACCCCCTGTTGAAGACCCCTGCTGTAAACGTTCTTTTTTTCAAAAGGGCACTTCTGGTCAAGAGGGCAAAGGGCAGGTGCTCTAGCACCACCTAGAGTCTATCTGTGCACGTCCCTGCTGCCCGACAGCGACAATGTTGAATTTGTTTACAGCTACTCTGTCAATGGTCACATGGCATAATTAATGTACAATGAGCTTGTAGCTCTGCCATTATTGAAACAGTAGTTTAGACACATTTAGAAAGAACCTGAGTACTTTTAATTTAGTACTGTAAGGCGGGGTAAATGATATGTTTTGGTTAAAACTTTTTTTTTGTTAAAAGGTTAAAGCTCTACAGTATATTGTGATAGTAATCATTGCTATAGAGTGTTTGTTCAGTCACAGGAGTCTCTAGGGGTGTGCCGATATATCGTTCCGCGATATATCGCGATACGTTTTCGTGACGATATGTATCGTTTTGGGAAAAAAATGTATAGTTTTGAAAAAAAATATAGATATTTTTTTTTACTTTTTTACAATCATTATAATCAGGCATGCAAACAGCCCCAAGGTGAAAAGGGTGACAACATGTTGTTGTTTTTTTCGGGTCAGGTGTCACATTGCCCTATTTGGATTCAAAACGGCTATTGTAGCTGAAAAGCTACAAGTTTGCATGTCTGAATAATGCAAAAACAGAATTATTTGTTTGCATTTGCTTTTTTTCTCCCCCATATATTTTCATAATAAAGAAAATTGCGTATCGTATCGTATCGATATCGTATCGAAGTTGTGAGCCCAATATCGTATCGTATATCGTTTGGTGAAATGAGTGTATCAGCACACCCCTAGGAGTCTCCCCTAGGACCCCTATGTCCCTCCAGCTCTTTAATAAACAGAAAATACATGTTCAGGTGGGTTGCACAATATCAGCCAATCAGGAGAGAGTGCCCATTAATCAGCTTCATTTTTTATAGTGTTCCAGTTCCAATTGTGTCTGCTCATGTCTTTGTGTCATCACTTCCAATTTCACTTGTTTAATCTGTATCTTGTCTGAGTTCTCTGTCCTGATTGGATGAAATTGACCTGAAAATGCATGTTCTGTTTAATAAACAGCTGTAGAGACATGGAGACCCCTGTTACTGAACAAACACACTATAGCAATGAGTTGATTACCAACAGAATACAGAGCTATTTAACACTGTTACTGAACAAACACTGTATAGCAATGAGTACTTTCAGAATGTAGAGCTATCTTACACTTATTTTTACCACAGAAAATCACTAAACCCTACCTTTAAGAACTTCTCCCACCACAACATGGAGCTACAGCAGGTTCTCCATCTGTTTCATGTCTGTGTGAGAAAAACGTATCACTGCTGCGTCTGTGTGTTGCTTGGCAACCATTCTGCTAAATGCGGCTGAAGACATTACTGGCTGAAGAACGACAATGTGTTGATTTGTCAATAATGATAGAAGTGTTTTTTTTTTTTTATGAAACCTTGACGTGTGTGTGTGTGTGTGTGTGTGTGTGTGTGTGTGTGTGTGTGTGTGTGTGTGTGTGCGTGTGCGTGCGCGTGTGCGTGCGCGTGTGCGTGTGCGTGTGTGTGTGTGTGTGTGTGTGCTGTATCTATATCCATCTGTGTCAAGGTATACTATTATACAAGTTGATACCCATCAACACAGTTGATACCCATTGGACCGCTTAACCCATTAAGACCTGATGCCAATTCTACACATACCTGTAGTAGTTCTCAAACGTTTTCGTCCCCAAAATGATATGCATCTGGCCGCTGACCCCCATCTGAAAAGGTTTAGTGCCAGAAGGGAAAATTTGTGTAAAAACAGGGTTAGGGTTATAATTCTTTTTTATTATAATTGATTGGCACTGCCAAAGGGTCTTGTTCCCCCCGGAGCTTCGGGCCCTGCATTGGCTGCAGCACCGCAAGCCTGTGTGTGTTAAGCCCCCGAGGACACCTGGGGGTCCCCGGACCCCACTTTGAGAACCACTGGTTCACATTGAATTTAGAACAGCTAACCGCTGGGTCTCGGGGGGGTCCTGTCGGGGTTCTTTTTCCGAATCGGGGGGGACCCGTGAAGACCTCTAACGTAGACCCAGTGGTGGAAAAAGTACTCAAATATTTGACTTAAGTAAAAGTACCAATACTGAAATATAAAAATACTCTGTTACAAGTAAAAGTCAGGAATTAAAAATGTACTTGAGTAAAAGTACAAAAGTATTGGCATCAAAATGTACATAAAGTACCAAAAGTAAAAGTACTAAATATTTGAAAATAGCAGATCTACAAGCTCACTACGCGTCGCGATGCGACGCGTTGTGAGCTTGTAGATCTGCTATTTTCAAATAGCCTAGGTTTAAAATAGGTTTAAAGTGGGTTAATGTATGTTTAATTATATCATAGTTTATATCTGAAAAGTAACTAGTAACTAAAAGTTTTCAAGTAAATGTAGCGGAGTAAAAGTACAATATTTGCCTCTGAGATGTAGTGGAGTCGAAGTCAAAGTATTGGTAATTGGAAATACTCAAGTAAAGTACAAATACCTCAAAATTGCACTTAAGTACAGTACTTAAGTAAATGTACTTAGTTACTTTCCAGCACTGCGTATAGACCGGACACTCGCCGGCTGCAAAGCTCTTCGCAGTCGAACCTCAGATGGAGCTGTATTATTAGTGGTCTCTGAACATAGCAGTGGACCACGGACAAAACAACACGGCCACTGTGTTCTCTGGGTGCTATCCAGCCACACAGCTATCGGGGGGGGGGGGGGGCTTTGTTCCCCAGCAGAACAACAACAACAACAACAACAACAACCTCAAGCTTTCTTGAAAAGAAAAAAAAAAAAAAGAAAGGCCTTCCATCCTCTGCTTGAAGGTTACGGCTAATTGGGACTATTTATCAGCAGCCCCTCCAGCCAATAGTGACAAGCCACACGCTCGTTTTTCCATGTTTCTCATTAACCCGTTAAGACCTGGGACGCATCTGTGTCACTTTTTGATTTGAGCTTTTTAAAAAAAAGCATTATTTTACACCTTGGCTATTCAAAAAATAGCAGATATACAAGCTCGTAGCGCGGCACCGAGTGCCGCGCTACGAGCTTGTAGATCTGCTATTTTTTGAAAAATCGTGAAAATGTGTGCAAATTAAGTATCTATATTATTTTATAGCTAACATTAACTCAAATCTTTGCTTGTTCTGGGGGGGTTCCTGGAACAAAATATTTTTGAGATGCGGGTCCGCGGCCAAATTCATATCATTTTGGGGGGTCCTTGACATGAAAACATTTGAGAACCACTGATATAGAAACATACGTTTTTTCAGAAAGATAGAAGACCTTTCGCAGAATCGGAACCTCAGGGCCTCAATGGGTTAACACTTATCTGTAATGAGGGAAGAAAAGCCATCTTGGGATCTACATATACGTACGCATAGGGATGGCCTGAGAGGAGACGCAGCATGCTAACCACAAAACCACTTCACCCATTCTCAACCTTATCTCCGTAAAAATGTGGTCCTCACTAATGCTTTATTGTAAGATGGCAGAAAAAGAAGGAGGAGGTCCGCACACTGTTTCAAGCTCCAAAGAAACTCGCTTTTTATTACTGCAACGTTTCGACCGTTAGGTCTTCATCAGGCAAATATTATAATGACAGACAAAAGCATCATATATATATATACACAAACATTGACTAATGATGATGTACAACACCTGGGAGTCAGGAGGAGCCAAAAACACCCTTCTCCAATCCCAGGGACAAAAAAAAAACTTTTTTATTGTAAGATGGCTCCTCGCTCTGTGTCTTATGGAGGAGGGTTCAGGGTTGTGGGTAGTTCAGAAACCTGCCTACCAGTGACATCATTTGGAAGGCAGGTTTGGTCATTTCCAATGAGATTTAAAATGAATGAAAATGTTCATATGGAAAATATCGAAATATGAAAAAACGGAAATAATCAGTGTCATTTTTTGAATAATTTCGCTATTCAAAAGTAGCAGATATACAAGTCAAGCACTTGGAATCGTAGAGGCGTTGTGAGCTTGTAGATTGGCTATTTTCACAATGTTTGCCTCTTTCTTATGTAATATTTGCCAATGTGGTATTAAAAAAGGTCTTAAAAGTAATTACATTGTAACTTTAGAGATGTGCAGATACCCTGTATACACTAATACTTTTTTGTGTGTGTGTGTGTGTGTGTGTGTGTGTGTATGCTGTATCTATATCCATCTGTGTCAAGGTATACTAGTATTACACAAGTTGATACCCATCAACACTTATATATATTGTTTACACTTATACTTTATATTGATTTGTTTACCGTTGAGAGAAAACAATGCTGCACATTAACATAATCATCTGGGGACCCCCCTGTGGGTCCCGACCCTCAGTTTGGGAACCCGCTGGCCATTAGTATGCGGGGGGGGTCCGCGCGGCTCCTCGGCGTACCTGACAGTCCTTATCTTCGCCCGTGGTCCACAGGTGTCCCCTGTCACAGAAGTGTGATCGGAATGCAGCGCGGCACGGCGGGCCGGGGGGCCGCGGGGGGGGGGGGGGGGGGGGGCTGCAGCCACAACGCTGTTTACCCAGCAGATTACATACAGCCCCCCTGCACGGTCCAAACTGCGTCTTCCACAGCTTCTCCATAACGGTAATAAATATAGCGGGGAAAAAAAAAAAAGAGAGAGAAAAAAAAAATGCCTCGTTTGGAATTCAGCGTGATGTTTCTTTTTCATCTTCTTCTTAACCCATTCAATCCGGGAACGCGTCTGTGTCACTTACGATTGTTTTGGGCTATTCGAAAATAGCAGATCTACAAGCTCATAGCGCGGCACCGAGTGCCGCGCTATGAGCTTGTAGATCTGCTATTTTTGAAAAATCGTGAAGATTTGTGCAAACCTTTGAATATATATATATTTTTAAAGCGAATATTTTTTAACTCAAATCTTTGCTTCTGTGGGGGTCCCTGGAACAACATATTTTGAGATGGGGGGGTCCGTGGCCAAATATATATCATTTTGGGGGTCCTTGACATGAAAACGTTTGAGAACCACTGATTAGAGCAACGTATACGTTTATGTAAAAAAAAACTGTTAGGATTTAGAAGACATTTGTAGAATCACCAGGAGCAAAGATTTGAGTTACTAATGTTCACTTTGACAAATATTTATAGATTTAAGATTTTTTTTTCTATGAGCTATGAGCTTGTAGATCTGCTATTTTTGAATAGCCCAAAGAAATCTTTAGAATGACACAGATGGCTGGCGGGGGGAGTGTAGTGCCCAGGATCACTTAGATAATTGGCACCGGGTTACAAAATCGTGGGATAATTTTTTTTATTAAAAAAGTAATAAAATGACACAGATGCTTTCCCGGTCTTAAAGGGTTAACCAAATAAAGTGCACTCTTGAGAGTGTGATGATGACGGATGTCGTGATGACATGACAACAGCACGCGTCTCTGGTTTATTTTTACCCATGCACGTGCATCATTACATGGTCTAACAACCTTTTCTATTATGACAGAGAAGACAGGGTGCAGGAGTAGATTTCTTTTTTTCCCCCCTACAGTAACATTTTTCCAGTGGTGGGACAAGTACTCAAATGTTACTTAAGTAAAAGTATCAATACTGCAATGTAGAAACACTCTGTTACAAGTGAAAGTCCAGTAATCAAAATGTACGTGTGTAAAAGTACATAAGTATTGGCAAGTATTGGCTTAAAGTACCAAACTTTAAGTACTCATCGTGCAGAATGTCTCGTTTCACAAGTTGTCTTATATGTATAAAATGTGTTTTGAAAATAGCAGATCTACAAGCTCCCAACGTGTCGCTTCGCGACACGTTGGGAGCTTGTAGATCTGCTATTTTCATAGGTGGTTAATGCATGTTTTGTAATAATAATCTTAAAGGTAGGGTAAGTGATATTTTTTGGTTAAAACAAAAAGTATTTTGTTAAAAGGTTAAAATACTATATTGTGATATTAATCATTGCTATAGAGTGTTTTAGACAGGAGGGATTTCAGAAAAAAGGCCTTCTATAAGGAGGTTAGAGGCATTTGGGGGTAAAAGTTGGGAACAAGGCCATTTTACATAATTCAAGGGTGCTGAATCAGAAAAACACTGTTCCCAAGCAAAATTCTTAGTGCTTAACCTCCTAATTTGCATATCAAAATGGCTGCCGATTTTGAAGTATTTCTTAAATAACTCTATAACAAAGCAATCAAATCTGACAAATACAGTTTATATATTTATATTCTGAGGGTCAGACAATGTGTGGAAGGTATTTATAATGTAATAGATGTAAATACATGTAAATAATGTAAAAAAAATGCAAATTAGAGGCCACTATTACAGAAAACGGTTTCGTACTTAAAGTGATCCATCCGCATCCCCCTTATTTTATTTTATTTCTACTTATCTGTATTTTTACCATCCTTAGGACATCTAAAATAAATATTTAGATGATGTAAAAATCCTGGTACATTTGGCCCCTGATGACCAAAAAATAAATGTGACGTTCCATAAATACGCTATCATGGGGATTTCTGCCTTGTATAACTCACCCCCAGGAGGTGTTAGAGCCACAGAACTATAACTGAACACAAACTACTTTCAACACAACTATATAGAGTGGGATGGGGATGGCTATAGGTACACTTAGATGGCCAACAGGGAAAAAAACTATTGGTCGTGCACACACAAACTATTGCCCGTGTACACAGTGGTTAATCCCAATGGTCTGAGTATCTACAGGGCTGACAAGGGACTAGTACAGCCTAGTACAACCTAATCTAGTCTAGTCTGTTCCATGCTAGTATAGCCTATATCGCCATCCCCTAGTCTGTTCCATCAAAAGGCTGGACTAGGCTATGGGTGTACTAGGCTTTACTGTTGTAGACTCTACTGGTCTCTAATAGACTGTTTTAAATTCCAGTAGGCTGTGCTGGTCTGTACAACGCTATATTAGGCTGTACAAGGCAGATCTGTACTATGGTCTACAAAGGTTCATGCAAAACTATTGCTCGTGCACACACAAGCTATTGCCTGTGTACACAGTGGTTAGTCCCAATGGTCTGAGTATCTACAGGGCTGACAAGAGCCTAGCACAGCCTAATAGAGCCTATTAGAGTCTAGTACAGCCTAGTACAGCCTAATTTATCCTAGTCCAGCCTTATCAGTCCTAGCATAGCCTTGTACCCCCTCCCCTATTCTGTTCTCCCAGAAGGCTGGACTAGGCATGGGTGTACTAGGCTGTATGTACTATACTAGACTCTACTGGTCTATAATAGGCTGTTTTAAGCTCTAGTAGGCTGTGCTAGGCTGTACTAGGCTCTATTAGGCTGTGCAAGGCAGATCTGTACTATGGTCTACAAAGGTTCATGCAAAACTATTGCTTGTGCACACACAAGCTATTGCCCGTGTACACAGTGGTTAGTCCCTATGGGTTGAGGATCTACAGGGCTGACAAGAGCCTAGCACAGCCTAATAGAGCCTATTAGAGTCTGGTACCACCTAGTACAGCCTAACATATCCTAGTCCAGCCTTATCAGTCCTAGCATAGCCTTGTACCCCCTCCCCTATTCTGTTCTCTCAAAAGGCTGGACTGGTCATGGGTGTACTAGGCTGTACTATACTAGACTCTACTGGTCTATAATAGGCTGTTTTAAGCTCTAGTAGGCTGTGCAAGGCAGATCTGTACTATGGTCTACAAAGGTTAATGCAAAACTATTGCTCGTGCACACACAAGCTATTGCCCGTGTACACAGTGGTTAGTCCCTATGGGTTGAGGATCTACAGGGCTGACAAGAGCATAGTACAGCCTAATATAGCCTATTAGAGTCTAGTACAGCCTAGTACAGCCTCATCTATCCTAGTCCAGCCTTATCAGTCCTAGCATAGCCTGGTACCCCCTCCCCTATTATGATCTCCCACCAGGCTGGACTAGGCTAGACCTGGGTGTACTAGGTTTTACTGTACTAGTCTCTGCTGGGCTCTAATAGTCTGCTTTCAGCTCTAGCAGCCTTTGCTAGGCTTTACTGGGCTCTATTAGGCTATAGAAGGCAGTACTTTACTTTGGCCTACAAATGTTCATGCAAAACTATTTCTCGTGCACACACAAGCTATTGCCCGTGTACACAGTGGTTAGTCCCTATGGGTTGAGGATCTACAGGGCGGACAAGAGCCTAGTACAGCCTAATAGAGCCTATTAGAGTCTAGTACAGCCTAGTACAACCTAGTCTAGCCTAGTCCAGCCTGTTCCATGCTAGTATAGCCTATACCACCCTCCCCTAGTCTGTTCTCCCAAAAGGCTGGATGTACTAGGCTGTACTGTACTAGACTCTACTGGTCTCTAATAGGCTTTTTAGCGGCGCTAGCCGCTCTATACCTGACTTTGTCCGTGTGCGTCAACGTTCTGATTGGTCAGGTGCGTCAACAAAGTGATTGGTCAAGCTTCACGTGACACATGGCTATAAACACATTATAAACACATACAGTGTATCGATGACAAAATGTATCAAAGGCGCCGCTACCTTCACACGGTGATTTTTTAATCTCTAGTAGGCTTTGCTAGGCTGTACTAGGCTATATTAGGCTGTACAAGGCAGATCTGTACTATGGTCTACAAAGGTTCATGCAAAACTATTGCTCGTGCACACACAAGCTATGGCCTGTGTACACAGTGGTTAGTCCCTATGGTCTGAGTATCTACAGGGCTGACAAGGGACTAGTAAAGCCTAATAGAGAGTATTAGAGTCTGGTACAACCTAGTACAACCTACTCTAGCCTAGTCCAACCTGTTCCATGCTAGTATAGCCTATAGAAATGATTTCATGTGCATGCCATAAGCAATGCACAACACGTCGTTGCAAATGCCGGAAATCTGGGTTACGATGCACAGCCATGTGTGCATGTCAGCAACGAAGTGATGATCAACCTCCTTGTGTGAATGTGGTCTAGTGTCTAGACTTTCGTTCAACAATGGCCAATACAGTATCTTTAGAGTACTAAACCGTTATCTGTTATGGGGGCCGCTATTTTGCATATTTCGGAATAGGCTGATTATTATATTATATTATATTATATTACCATATTATATTACTTACAAATTCTTTACTCACATTGTAGAAAATGTATGACACTTCATTTGTTAATTTTGCTTGCCTGGCCACAGAGTTATTGAAGTTAAAGGTGCGAATTTGCCAATTTGGCAGCCATTCAGATATGCAGATTAGAAGGTCAAAAACTAAACATTTAGCATGGGGAAAAAGTATGTATTTTAGATGTCCTAAGGATGGCAAAAATACAGATAATTAGAAACAAAATAAGGGGGATGCACATGGACCCGTTTGAGTACTACGGTAAATCGTTTTATGTAATGGTGGCCTATAATTTGCATATTTATTTACATTATTTACATTTATTTATATTTATTACATTACAACTACCTTCCACACATTGTCTGACCCTCAGAACATAAATATATACACTTTATTTGTCAGATTTGCTTGCTTTGTTATAGAGTTGTTTAAGAAATACTTCAAAATCGGCAGCCATTTTGATATGCAAATTAGGAGGTTAAGCACTAAGAATTTTGCTTGGGAACAGTGTTTTTCTGATTCAGCACCCTTGAATTATGTAAAATGGCCTTGTTCCCAACTTTTACCCCCAAATGCCTCTAACAATCACATATTTCAGAAATCCCACCGGTCTATTTGTTCAGTAACAGGAGTCTCCCCGTCTGTCCAGCTCTTTAATAAACAGAAAATACATTTACCGGTAGGTGTCAAAATCTCAGCCAATCAGGAGAAAGTACCCATTTTAAGCTTAATTTTTATAGTGTTCCAGTTCCATTGTGTCTGCTCATTTCTTATTGTCATCACTTCCAATTTCACTTGTTTAATCTATATCCTGATTGAGTTCTCTCTCCTGATTGGATAAAATTGGAAATGAAACTGAAACTGAAACGAAAATGCATTTTCTGTTTTATAAAGAGCTGGAGAGACATGGAGACTCCTTTTACTGAACAAACACTCTATAGCAATGAGTACTATCAGAATATAGAGCTATTTAACACTTATGTTAACCAAAGCAAATCACTTACCCTACCTTTAAATCTATGAAGTAACTGATAACTAAAGTTTTGCAAATAATTGTAGTGGAGTAAAAAGTGCAGTATACTGTATGTCTGTGAGATGTAGTGGAGTATATGTATAGACAATTGGAAATACTCCAGTGAAGTAAAAATACCTCAGAAGTACTGTACTTGGGTAAATGTACTTAGTTACTTTACCACCACTGCATTATTATCACATCCCCAGGCTGTATTTGCTTTGACCAACAGGGGTGATAGGGCTGAAAAAAATCTGGAAAAAAAATGTGGCAGTGAATGTGTTAATAAGTTTAAAAAAAAAACTTTAAAAAAACGTTTGAACACCCCTGGCCCAACCCGACATGTACAGAATAAAGGGACGCTAGGGTTCATTTGGTTAATGAATAAAAGATCATGTTAAGCAATCTGTATGGTATGCTAATACATAATTAGCACATCCGTGGTGGTTTGGAGGTGGTCTCGCTATATAAGATGCCTTTTGATGAGGCATGTAAGAAAATTAATTAACAACTGTTCTTCTGAAGGAAACTACTTAGGATCAAGCAGTGTTGGAAGAGGAACTGCGCTTCTTGTTGAACATAAATTAGCACTTCACCCATTTTCAACCTTATCTTCGTATAATTGGTCCTCACTAATGCTCGGTGTAAGATGGCACTAAAGTTAGTATTCTGCCTTTTTATATTTTATAATAGCAGATATACAAGATCAAGCTCATAGTGCGGCACCGAGTGCCACGCTATGAGCTTGTTGATCTGCTACTTTTGAAAAATCTTGTGACGAATTAGTGAGCTTGTAGATCGGCTATTTTCCTAGTATATATTTGAAAACTTGAAATGGAACATTCTGCATAATGAGTACTTTTACTTTTGATGCCAATACTTCTGTACTTTTACTACTTTTAAGTACATTTTGAATTCCGGACTTTTGCTTGTAAGTGAGTATTTCTATAAGTAGAAAACGTATGATCTCTCCCTGTGTGCACATACCATGCCATACATCAACTGGCATGATGCACCTTTGTCCATCTTACACCTGTGCTCATTATGCAAAATTTCAATTCAATTTTCAAGTTTTCAAATGAATAGAATGTATAAATTATTAATTAAGTGGTTAATGTATGTTTTGTAATAATAATCAAAATCTATAAAGTAACTAGTAACTAAAGATTTTTTTAAAATTGTAAGTGGAGTAAAAGTACAATATTTGCCTCTGAGACGTAGTGGAGTAGAAGTAAAAGTATAGACAATTAAAAATACTCCAGTAAAATCAAAGTACCTGAAAATCGTTCTTAAGTACAATACTTCAGTAAATGTACGTTACTTTACACCACTGGTTTTCAGTTTTCACTTTAAAACAAAACAAAAATGACACATTATATATATAGGCCATTATTTTAGCAAGCTGACGGTACTCGACTCCAGCACTCGAGTAAATGTACTCATACTTTCCAGCACTATGCTCTGAGTATAACCTCAACAACCTCACAGGCAGCAGACAGACAGAGGTATAAAGCATTGTAGCGTTAACAAGGCCCCACAGATCCCTCACATCCTCTGTACAAGGCCTTCTCCTCCTCGACGTATGGATCCAGGCTGCAGCGGAGCGAAGGAAATAGGTCAGAGAACGTGTTCGTGCCAGTTCATATCGATCCTCCCGGAAAAAAACAAATCCACTCTTTGACCCTCAGGAGGGCTGCTGAGCTGCTGTGGAATTTACACAATCACACTTTGAATCATTGCTTGTTTTTATTCGTATATTGCTTTTTAATTGTTGCACATTTTCATCTTGGTTTTAAGCCATTAAGACCTGAGGCCATTCTTACAAATGTTTTCTAAATCCTAACAGTTTTTTGAAAAAAAAATCTAAAACATTTTTTTTTTCTAGATTTTTCAAAAATAGCAGATCTACAAGTAGACTTGTAGATCTGCTATTTTTTAATAGCCAAAGAAATCAAAAGTGACACAGATGCGTTCCAGGTCTTAGTGGGTTAAATTGGCTGAAATATAATATGTCTTTTTTCATTATATGGCACATTTGGTCATTGCAACACTCTTGAAAGCTCTATTTTGATTTATCCAATGCCTTGTGACACCAATAACTCAAACAAAAAGTAGGAGAAAAGTAGCTGACAACACAAGGCAAGGTAACAGAAACAGCATGACCATGAAAACTGTACTGGAAAGCTTTGAATGGAGCTTTGTTCATTTGATTGATTGATTGGTTGATTGAATACTTAACAGTTTGCAAAAAGTAAAGTAAATGTTTTGTAATATTAAACAAAGTAACTACACGTGACTTGTAGCTAAAGCTATCAAATAATTGTAGTGGAGTAAAAGTATAATATTTGGATCCGAGATGTAGTGGAGTAGAAGTCAAAGTTTTGGAAATACTCAAGTAAAGTACCCATACCTCAACATTGTACTTAAGTAAATGTACTCAGTTACTTTCCACCACTGGACAAGCATAACACAAACATCCATGAGGGCTTGTTTCCATTTCGGTCCTACAGTATATGTGGTCATAAGAAGTTATATATTTTCAGCACCCTGGACAGCACCTGTCCTATACATTCTCCAGTTGACGGCTTATGTTCCATGGGAGAAGCTTCCTTCTCAGCTCTGTCTGTGGCTCCTTGCTTTATACCAGGGGTCTTCAACGTTTTTTCAGGCCAGGGACCCCCTAGCTGAGAGAGAGAGATGAAGCAGGGACCCCCTCTATATTGTATAAAATTGTGTTTCAGATTCATCGTTTTTTTTTACTTGGTCTGCTCTTTTTCCCGCTCTACACCTAAACCTCTTTGCCAAAAAATAGCCGATCTACAAGCTCACAACGCCTCGCACTGCGAGGCGTTGGTAGATCTGCTATTTCCGGCTAATGTTCCCCTCAAGGTTTGAAGACGGCGGAACACTTGTTCTCCTGTACCGAGTCAGCGACTGCGTGAGAGATGAACCGTTTCAGCACCGGTACTGGTATTTCACATGGTTCTGGGTTTATTTTATCATTCCATATACACTACAGCTCGGTTTCAGAGGAGGTTCTCTGCACCTGATTTGGGCCCTGCTTGTGGTTAGTGCTAACCACAGCTCAGATCAGTGTTTAACAGTGTTAATGTTGACAGCAAACATTGAGTCATAGTCTTTTGAATGAATTTCTATTTAGTTTTAGTCATCTGAAATGTTTTAGTCTAGTTTTAGTTGACTAAATATCATACGATTTTAGTCAACTGAATTCACAGTTGATTTAGTCGACTGAAATGCCTTAGTTCTACTGGATCTCTTCTCCACTCGTCCCTCACTAACATTTTAGTCTAGTTTTTATTTGTTGAGAACATTTTGAGTATATTTAGTCATAGTTTTAGTCATAAAAGTTGTCTTTAGTTTTTACCTGGTGCAACATGGCCAATGGAGTGATCTCTTTAGTTTTTACCTGGTGTAACATGGCCAATGGAGTGATCTCTATAGTTTATACCTGGTGTAACATGGCCAATGGAGTGATCTGTTAAGCAGTCTAAACCCTCTAGATTTAGACAACTGGACCTGAGTTAGCTTTTTTCCCCATCTACACCAAATCTCTTTTTTGGCTAATGTTCTCCCCAGCATATAGATTTAAAGTGTTTAAGAACTTAACTATCTATCATTACTTTCAGATAGAATATAGATGTATAGATTGATTAATCGATTGAGCCATCAAATAAATTCCAATGCGACGCATTGTGAGCTTTTAGATCTGCTATTTTCAAAAAGATGTCTATACATTTGAAAACTTGAAATGGGACATTCTGCATAATCAGTACTTTATACTTTTGGTACTTTAAGTACATTTTGATGCCAATACTTTTGTACTTCTACTTCTACTTACTTAAGTAAATTTTGAATTCCGGACTTCTACTTGTAACAGAGTATTTCTATATTGCAGTATTGATACTTTTACTTACAGTAAGTACGAGTTATGAGCATTTTTCCCACTGATTATATTTTATTGGATGCTTTGAATGGGTTAAATAGCTGATCTACGATGTCGCAATACGATGCTGATGTGACGAAACAGCTTGTGGCCATGTGACTTCCCTTTTCTGGTTCAGAACTGCTCTATCACCAACAATGATGACATAATATATCCTCGGTTGTTAAAACATTCTGTGGGGACTGAAAACTGCGGAAGAAAATGTGTATCACTGATAAATCCGGTGTATTTACTCTACACTATTATACACTGTTCATTAATATGCTCTGTCCCGTCGAGATAAACAAACAAAGTAAAGTAAAGGCCCGTTTGACCCGCCCCGTCTCTGGATGGGCTCCGGTCCAAAAAGGACCCATTTGTCCCCCTGATAAGTCCCACAGTTTCTCCCCTTCTGATCGCTAGGCTTTGAGAGGCTGTTTATTTCCCCCCAAATATTGATTGAGCTGTCCCTGGCCCCGGGAATAAGATATGTGAGCGTTTCAATTGACTGATATCCCACTTTAAAGCACCCATCCATCATCAATAAAGAGATTACAAGGGCCTTGAAATATCACGCCGGCAGATGGCCGGGGTGACAATAACATTTCTTTCCGCATGCTGTTTCCTCCCTCAGTGGCTGACAGTTGACAGTTGACTAACCATGAGCACGACGCATGCTAAGAGACGGCCAGGGTCAGCACTGTGTCCCATCAGCCACGAGAACACAAGGATTATGCTGAGTTCATCTCTGAGTCGGTTGTGAGCTATATCATTTTTATTTTTTAAATACTTTTTTTTTTTTTTTTTTTTATGCCACAATTTTGTAACATTTTTTCACCCGGTGCCAATTATCTAAGAGATCCTGGGCGCTACACTCCCCCCGCCAGCCTAGGGAGCCCAGAGCCGAGCTCATGCCTCCTTCAATGCATGAGAGCCAACTGACCTTCTTATCACCTGACAGGGGGGGGGGGGTTTTCCCCGTTAGGACGTAGCGCATGGAAGGAACACGCTATTCCAACCAGTTCCTTTCCCCTCCATCAGGCTGTCATGGGGGAGGCGGCATAGCGACCAGGATTACTACATGTTCTTGTGAGCCCCGGAATCACTGAAAATCACAGCACCCCGTCTTTAAATTGTGACAAAAGCAGATTTACTCTACATTGTGGTTTTTCTACTTTTAAGTAAAGACTGACTGAGTACTTCTTCCACCTTCTTGCACTCAAGCAGCATCTAATGTTACGCCATAAAAAACGTTCTTTTTCTCTGCTCCCGTTTCATAATCCATTACCATGTCTTTGCCGTGGCAGCAAAGCCCTGTGATTTACTAAACCACAGCTCACTCAACGCCACAAATTATATGTGCATGCGCTACAGGGTCACGCATGCACGCTTCTGGAATCGATGCGACTGCGGCTGGATCATTAACCCATAAAGACCGGGAACGCATCTGTCATCTTAGATTTTAACCACTTTAACCATTATTTTATACTTTGGGCTATTCAAAAATAGCAGATCTAGCGCGGCACCGAGTGCCGCACTATGAGCTTGTAGATCTGCTTTTTTTTTTTTTTAATCATAAAAATTTGATTATGTATTGAATATGTATATATTTTTTAAATGAACATTTGTAACTTTTAATTTTTGCTTCTGGGGTCCCTGGAACAACATATTATGACTGAGATGGGGGTCCGCGGCCAAACACATATAATTGTGGGGGTCTTTGAAATGAAAAAGTTATTATAGCAACAAAGTGTTTCAGACAAATGTTTTTAGGATTTAGAATATCATTTGTAGAATCGACCTCAGGTCTTTTAAACAATATGTATTCAAATATTTGCACTTAATGTTCACAATAAAAAAAAAATGCAGATCTACAAGCTCATAGCGCGGCACTCGGTGCCGCGCTATGAGCTTGTTGATCTGCTATTTTTTTTAAATGACACAGATGCGTTCCCGGTCTTAAAGGGTTAAATTACATCGAACGCGGGCACTGTATAATTTCTCATGCCAAGTGGTGGAATTAACCTCTTCAAGAACCCCACGCGTCTTTCTATAAATTCAATTGAGATGTAATGGTTAATTATATATAAACACAGCTGATATCGCTCGATCCGTGTGTGAAAATATTCACATCATGCGTTTGTGTGTTTAAAACATATTAGACAAGGGGTCTAAAAATGCATCAATGATGTCAAGCCGTGAAGATGCAAGTACTGTAGGCTATAATTTACTTGAGTACTGCCCTTAATCCATTAAGAACGGGGAAAGCATCTGTGTCAAAGATTTATTTGGCTGTTCAAAAATAGCAGATCTACAAGTTCATAATGAGCTTGTAGATCTGCTATTTTTTGGGGGGGGAAATCATACAAATGTCTGCACATCTTTGAATATACGTATGTATTTTTAACTCAAATCTTTGCTTCTGGGGGTCCCTGGAACTAAATATATTGGGATGTGGGGGACTGTGGTCAAATATACTATATCATTTTGGGTGGTCCTTGACATGAAAAAGGTTCGAGAACCACTGATATTATAGTAACACAAGTAATAAAAAATAAAAAATAAAACTGTTAGGATTTAGGAGAATTTTGTGGAATCCCCAGAAGCAAAGATATGAGTTAAAACATTTTCACTTTAAAAAATATGTATATATATTCAAAGATTTGCACACATTTTCAATGATTTAAACAAAAAAAATAGCAGATCTACAAGCTCATAGCGCGGCACTCGCTATGAGCTTGTAGATCTGCAATTTTTTTAAATAGCTAAAGACATCTGAAAATGACACATATAATGCGTTCCTGGATTGAATGGGTTAATATGCCATAATCTGAAGAATCAGCTCTTCAGACTCCACTTTAGCTCGTAGCACTTGTGCTAGCCTGGCCCTTGACGACCATGTAGTCTTAAGCAGAGGAGAGATGCCAGGTTAGTTTTTTATTACCTGGCATCTATCCATCTTCCATCTTCAACCACTTATCCAGAATCAGGTCGCGGGGGGTAACGGTTCCAACAACACAGTCTCACTCCCAAGAAGGCACATATTGCCTTTGGTCAGAACCCCAGGAAGGCAATATGCGCCTTCCAGGGTCACTCATAGACATTCATAGAATTCCTCAAAAGGCACCATGTGCCTGTTGTTCCAACTGAGATTTCCACTCTTTCCCTTTTCCAGAGCAACATTAGCATCTTTCCTCCTGGGGGGGATCCCGAGGCGTTCCCATGGGCCAGTGTGGAGATATAATCCATGCCCCCCGCACTCTGGTCCTTGGTTTGCCCCTGGGTCTCTTCCCAGTGCAGCGAGGACCTCCACCACAACTAACTGAACTTCAGTGTTGATATTGACGGCGCATTTAGATTCAGTTTTAGTCAAAGTCTTTTGAATAAAATTCCATTTAGTTTTAGTCATATTTTAGTCATCTGCAATGTTTTACTGTCAGTCTAGTTTTAGTTGACTAAATATCATGAGATTATTGTTGACTAAATCTACAGTTGATTTAGTCTAATACAATGTGTTTTGGCGGTGCCTTGATGGCGTCGTAATGACTGATTTTACACTTGGTTGCACTCTGAAAATAGCCGATCTACAAGCTCACAACGCAACGCGTTGTGAGCTTGTAGATCTGCTATTTTCAGAGCACAACACCCGAGCGCAACCAAACATAAAATGAGTCACTCATAGACATTCATAGAATTCCTCAAAAGGCACCATGTGCCTGTTGTTCCAACTGAGATTTCCACTCTTTCCCTTTTCCAGAGCAACATTAGCATCTTTCCTCCTGGGGGGGATCCCGAGGCGTTCCCATGGGCCAGTGTGGAGATATAATCCATGCCCCCCGCACTCTGGTCCTTGGTTTGCCCCTGGGTCTCTTCCCAGTGCAGCGAGGACCTCCACCACAACTAACTGAACTTCAGTGTTGATATTGACGGCGCATTTAGATTCAGTTTTAGTCAAAGTCTTTTGAATAAAATTCCATTTAGTTTTAGTCATATTTTAGTCATCTGCAATGTTTTACTGTCAGTCTAGTTTTAGTTGACTAAATATCATGAGATTATTGTTGACTAAATCTACAGTTGATTTAGTCTAATACAATGTGTTTTGGCGGTGCCTTGATGGCGTCGTAATGACTGATTTTACACTTGGTTGCACTCTGAAAATAGCCGATCTACAAGCTCACAACGCAACGCGTTGTGAGCTTGTAGATCTGCTATTTTCAGAGCACAACACCCGAGCGCAACCAAACATAAAATGAGTTCTACTGGATCTCTTCTCCACTAGATCCCTCACTAACATTTTAGCCTAGTTTTTATTTGTTGACGAAATTGTCACTATATTTAGTCATAGTTTTAGTCATCGTAGCTTAGTTTTTTGTCATAGTTTTAGTCGACGAAATCAACACTACTGTACTGTTATTTATTCCTCAGCCTAAAGGTTTTCATTCACTCTCTAACCCCCCCCGTACTATACTCTCACATCTCCTGCTTGTCACGTCCTCAGTACAGTATAGCATACGAGTGCATTTTCTGTGCAAACGTCGAAACATGATTTAGGTCTTTTTCCCTGAGCTGTAAAAAAACACAGCATGCAGGCCTGGAGAAGAAGTAATCCACCAATCGGATGCTTTGGCATGCACCGACTACCCAGAAGCCACCAGCACCACCACTACTGGCCTCCAACATTAAAATGTATTTCATATTTCATTTATAAAATACGTATTGGAATGTTAAATCAACACTGGATGCATGCGCACGGAGCGTGCAAAGCCCTCACGTCGTCCGCACCATGATGGCTCTTGTGTCCTTCCACACCAAATCTCTTCTCCAGAAATAGCCAATCTAAAAGCTTTGGACACGTTGCAATCGGCTATTTCTGGCATGTTATGTTGTGTTCAAGTTGTTAAAATGAATTATCAAATTATTACTGTAGGGCTGATGATATGATTCAGTGCAGCAGAGTTAAAGTAACACGCCAACAGGAAGACATTTAGTGTGACTGTAGGCTTCATTTAATCTAACATTTTAGTACCTTTTCAGTGGATAAACGTGCCATTCTTATGCTTTTGAGAGTTCCTTCTCTAAAAGGTTCACTATATGTATTTGGCCGCGGACTCCCTTCTCGAAATATTTAGATCCAGGGACCCCCAGAAGCAAAGATTTGAGTTACAAATGTTACAAATATATTCAAAGATTTGCACACATTTTCAAGATTTTTCAAAAATAGCAGATCTGCTATTTTTGAATAGCCAAAGTATAAAATGTGGATAAAGTGGTTTTACTGTTACAGGTACACATGAGTAAAACATATTTAATAATAATACTAATAATACTAATACTAATACTAATTTATAATAATAATACTAGCACTAAAATAAGGAGAAAACAAGACAATCATGGGAAAAAAGAGCATTACATGTGCATATTAAATATTATTTTATCCACACCAACAGCATGTTTCAGTAGCTGCGACAGTACGTTATGTAAACAACTTCTTATCACCTTTACACGGGCCAGATAATCTTCAAAGTGCATGCTGGTCCTTGGCGACACTCTAAATTAACCTATAGGAGTGGTTGAGTGATAGTAAACAACAGGTCGTGCACTTTACGACCGCACACACCATCAGCCTATAGATTCACGTGCTTCTGTAGCCGTGGATGTCCTTCCAAGGAGAAAAATAATGTTGCGTGATGCCGTAAACAGTATAGCATTGTGACTGGGCAGTGGTGTAAAGTAACTAAGTACATTTACTCAAGCGCTGTACGTAAGTACAATTTTGCGGTATTTTTTACTTTACTGGAGTATTTCCAATTTTCTATATTTCTTACTGCTACTCCACTACATCTCAGAGGCAAATATTGTACTTTTACTCCTACTCCTTTACTCCTACAATTATTTGAAAACTTTAGTTACTTTGTAGATTTTGATTATTATTACAAAACCACTTTACACCTTGTGTGTGTGTGTGTGTGTGTGTGTGTGTGTGTGTGTGTGTGTGTGTGTGTGTGTGTGTGTGTGTGTGTGTGTGTGTGTGTGTGTGTGTGTGTGTGTGTGTGTGTGCGTGCGTGCGTGCGTGCGTGCGTGCGCGTGCGTGCGTTTCAAATTATTTGTATACATTTAACATGTGAAATGTATACTATGATACCATAATGTACATTTTGATACCAATACTTTTTTAATTTTTACTCAAGTAAATGTTGAATTCCGGACTCTTACTTGTAACTTACTTGTATTTCTACGTTGCAGCATTGATACTTTTACTTAAGAAACAAATGTGAGTACTCTCTCCCACCACTGTGGAAAAGCACAACGTCTTTGCCGTCAGACTACCATAAATAATGTTCTTATTGCACACACAACGTAACGACCCCATGCAGTTATGACCCTTGTTTTGTGATAAATGCCTCCGAAATCTCATCAGTAATTAACGGCTCACAACATGCTCGGCTGTTTTCACCTTGAAGCGTGTATTTACATTAATTTAGCGTCTAGTACTGGGTGTGTTTAGGATCTAGACAAGGTGCTTATCTATTGCCTGTAGTCATCCAGTTTTTAAAATGTAAAACCTCAGTGTCTTGCGGTCTCCTAAAAAGACTACAAAGTGTGAAAACTGCTGTGATGGAGTACAACAATAAAACAAAAAGTTTCCGTGACGGGTTACTTGATATAGCTGACATCGACTCTTTAAGCCTTGAAGAAGCATCTGTGTCACTTTTTGATTTGAGCCAAAAAGCTTTTTTTTTTACACTTTGGCTATTAAAAAAATACCAGATATACAAGCTCATAGCGCGGCACAGAGTGCTGGTAGATCTGCTATTTTAGAAATATCGTTATTTTTTTGCAAATCTTGAGATTTGAGTTTCAAAAGCGAACATTTGTAACTCAAATCTTTGCTTCTGGGGGATTCAACAGTTTTTTTGAAAAAAAACGTATATCGCCATAATATCAGTGGTTCTTTTTTCCATGTCAAGGACCCCCAAAATGACATGTATTTGGCCACGGACCCCCATCTAAAAATATATGTTCCAGGGACCCCCAAAAGCAAAGATTCAAGTAAAACATTTTCGCTTTAAAACAATATATATTAAAAGATTTGCACACATTTTCACGATTTTTCAAAAATAGCCAAAGTGTAAAATAATGCTTTTTAGCTCAAATCAAAAAGTGACCCAGATGCTTCTTCAGGGCTTAAAGGGTTAACCTGCATAACATATAGTGTAGACCAGTGTTGATTTTGTCGACTAAAACGATGACAAAAAATGTTACTCGACGACCTTTTTTCACTGACGAAAACTAAATATAAACCAAATTAAAAAAACTAAGCTATAAAAAAACTAGGCCAAAACTAAGACTAAATATACTGACAATTGCGTCAAAAAAACTACACTAAAATGAGATCCAGCAGAACTATAAGACAAGTCATCTTATGTTTGGTGTCGGGTGTTGTGCTCTGAAAAATAGCAGATCTACAAGCTCACAGCGCGTCGCGTATGCAAGCTCGAGCTTGTATATCTGACATTTTTTTCTAATAGCCAACGCAAACATCTAAAACTAGAAAATGTGCTCCTCGGAGCACAGGTCTCCGCCAGGCGAGCTGGTAAAACTGTTCCTGATTTAATTCTGTCTTACCTATTTATATTACACATTGTGATGTTACGGACAAAGTGAAAACATACTCTCCACCATGCCTTCGGCCTGGCGGAGACTTCGGCGGAGACTTTGGCCTTGGGTCCACTTTCTGACATGTAGCAATCTTTGCTGTGTCATGTTGTCAGCATTTGTGGCTCGTCTTCGTTTTTTTGTCATTTAGGCATTCAAGTGGTCTTTGTCTCTGTTTCTTAGCTTTGGCTTTCTGCTGTCGGCATTGCGCCTTTGCTTCTTCATGAGGTTTCAGACGATGATTTCCTGCTTCTTCAGTTTGCGTAATGAGAGTTAGTTGCATTGTGTGATCTCAGCTGTGATCTCTGTTTGTACTGGAAAGTACTGTTCCTGATTGATCCTGTCTAAGCTATTGATTACCTCACTTCCAAAGACATAAATAGTCTTTGGAAGTGACAAACCTATTTATAGGATTTTATTTCGTCATGCGTCCCTCTAGCCAATCAAAAGCATTGGTGACAACATATTGTCACGTGTCACGTGGAGCTTGACCGATGTTAGCTTGACTGTGGGGGGGGGGGGACACAGACAGAGGGGCGGGAACGAAAACATACTTTCCACCATGCCTTCGGCCTGGCGGAGACAATGACACACAGATGCGTTCCCGGTTTTCATTGGTTAAAGAGTGACACCCCTTGGAAACACCTCTTTTAGAAACAGCATAACGGAGCCCAGACGGGGTGAGGGCGGAGTAATGATAAAGCATGGCTGTTCTCTCAACCCTCCTGATCAGAAGGAGGTGAAGTGGGCGACAGCTCCGACACTATGGAGATGGAGTGGTCCGCTGTGACAGGGATGGCCGTAACCACATGTGACAATGACAGAGTGGACCAACTCTCTCTCTCTCTCTCTCTCTCTCTCTCTCTCTCTCTCTCTCTCTCTGTGGTGTCTTTGTTCTTTGCTGTTAATCTCTATATTGCGTCTGTGCTTTGACAGGTCTAATCATAAGGGTCCTCTGGTTGGATAGAATCGTTTGATCGTCATGTTTTTTTCTTGTTTCTTGCAAAAAGTGACTTTGGAAAAAAAAACTGTCTGCCTTCCTCTGTCTGTCAGTGGTGGAAGAGGTATTTTTTCCAAATAAGAGTAGCAATGCAACGATACAAAATACCGTATAAGATCTGTTTTTTGTTTTTTTTTAATAGTAAAACTACAAAAGCCGAAGCATAAATTGGAGTAAAATGACCTCTCTCTCTCTCTCTCTCTGGTGGACAAGTAGTACGTCTTCCACCACTGAACATACCCAGCCACATTTTAACACTTCTCATGTGTGTGTGTGTGTGTGTGTGTGTGTGTGTGTGTGTGTGTGTGTGTGTGTGTGTGTGTGTGTGTGTGTGTGTGTGTGTGTGTGTGTGTGTGCGTGCGTGCGTGCGTGCGTGCGTGCGTGCGTGCGTGCGTGCGTGCGTGCGTGCTCCATCTCCTGGAAGTACATAATATAGTCTATCCCATTCATTCCCTAAGGCGATCATTTTTGACCGGGAACACTAAGGGTGAAAATTTAGTGAAAATCACTTTTTTTGATATGCTCACATGCCTAGTGGGGCAGAAATCTTAAGTTATGATTCAGGAATGTTGGAAATCTGATAGATTTGACCGGAACACTGCAGGAGGGTTAAAGGAGAAATCCGGTCATTTTAAGTGTTATGTTTGATGTGTGTCAAATCACTTACCAACGTATAAATGAAAATCGCGTAACTCCACAGAGCCCCCTATCGACCCCCACCGTTGTCATGATAGTAGGATGCTGGATAGCCCAAATTCGCCTATTTTAACCAATGCAAAGTCTGTTTTTTTGCTTCTAGTACTCATTGTTGAGTCCCATGATAATGTAACAGGCGCTAAAACTCCCGACAAGCTAACGGCTAATAACAGAACGAGCTAATGCTGGTTGCTGGTTTCTCTCCCGACCTGGCAACCTGGGGCTGCCATGCAGAGAGATAAGCAGCCCCAGCGTTAGCTCGTTTGTTATTAGCCGTTAGCTTGTCGGGAGTTTTAGCGCCTGTTACATTATCATGGGACTCAACAATGAGTACTAGAAGCAAAAAAACAGACTTTGCATTGGTTAAAATAGGCGAATTTGGGCTATCCAGCATCCTACTATCATGACAACGGTGGGGGTCGATAGGGGGCTCTGTGGAGTTACGCGATTTTCATTTATACGTTGGTAAGTGATTTGACACACATCAAACATAACACTTAAAATGACCGGATTTCTCCTTTAAGTACACTGCTTGAGAGCAAATGTGCTCAGTTGCTTTAAACCACTGCGCACACACACACACACACACACACACACACACACACACACACACACACACACACACACACACACACACACACACACACACACACACACACACACACACACACACACACACACTCTGTCTGTCTGTCTGTCTGTCTGTCTGTCTGTCTGTCTGTCTGTCTGTCTACTCTTGTAGGTTAGTGGATGAGCCAGGTTGAGGGTAATGGTCTCCTGCAGTCCTTATAGCCCATCCATACATGCCTACCAGCTGGCTGGTGCATTAAAAGCAGCACTAACACCACATTAGGGCTTGAAGAGCCTGACAAACGGAGGAACCATCCATGCGGTGCATGTTTATAGAAAAATAACACTCAATGCAAGCTTCACTTCACCTAATTCTGCCCTGCTGAACCAAGACAAAACATTTAGCGATAAACGGCCCGAGGCCATTCGGGCTGAGGGGGGGGGGGCGATTAGTGTTTGTATCTGGTGTTCTGGGGAAAGGACGCAGCGGAGCATGCGCTGCCGAGAGAAGACGAAGGTTTAGATCTGGACAGTGGTGTAAAGTAACTAAGTACATGTACTCAGGTACTGTACAATTTTGAGGTATTTTTTACTTTATAGTACTCCATTACATCTCAGACCCTAATACTTGTACTTTTACTCCATTACAATTATTTGAAAACTTTAGTTACTAGCTTGTTGCTTTGCAATTATCAATTATTATATTATAAAACATACATTAAACACTTTAGCCCTATTTTATACGTAGGCTATTTGTAAATAGACGACCTACAAGCTGATGCGACACGTTGTGAGCTTGTAGATCTGCTTTTTTCTAACATTTTAGTAGTTTTACTTTTGGTACTTTAGCACATTTTGATACCAATACGTTTTTACTTTTACTCAAGTACATTACATTTTTCATTCCGGACTTTTACTTCTAACACAGTATTTCTATATTGCAGTATTGATCATTCTATTTAAGTAAACAATTTGAGTACTTTTTTCCACCACTGGATCTGGAGCATAAACTTGACTTTCTTGTATGCTTGACTGTTGTTGTTTTGCAGGTTTGAGGTATTGTGAGAAAGAAGGGGTAGGACCTGACAGGGTTTCGCAAAACCTCTTCCTACTCCTTCTTTGAACATGGAATATAATTGAATGTTGTCAAGATAACTTTGGCACTGTTTTTATTTCATTTTATCCTTTTATTTCATTTGTATTTTTCTCATTAATATTTTTAATAAGTTCAAAATAAATAAATGAAAGTAAAATGGAAACAGACAGAAACGCCCGCAGTGCTAGCATTGGGATGAAAGTGAAAGAAAGTGGAACTCCACATCAAGGGGAATTATTGGTACATAATCTGCAAAGAACACATGGGCAATGTGAGCTAAAAGGTACTTTGTCCATGTTGTGGTTCAGCCCTAACTAACTAACTAAAACTAAAAACTAAAAACACTTAATACTTCCTAAGGTTAAAATGAGCATCACAACAATATTTGAATACGTGTTTTTTTTTGGTTGCACATAATGCATTCCATACCTTCCATAGGGCTAGACACATAGACATATAAAGGTATAGACGCCTCCTTCGGCTCTGAGGCATTGGTATCTTGGGCGCCATTTTAGAGGAGGCAAGCTTCCGCGTGTGTCACAGAAGGGGGGGGGGGGGGGGGGCGTTCGGTAGGCCAATCAGAGGCAGGTGGGCGTGGGTCTTTTTTGTTTAGAGGCAGCCGCGCAGCAAAAGTCAGTTAGACGCGCTGTGCTTGACCTTTAGTGCTTGGCCTTTAGTCAACGCGCTGTGATTGGCCAGTGGTCAACGCGCTGTTATTGGCCAGACGTAGTCACTTTGAATGGTAGCTTGCCTCCTCTAAAATGGCGACCATGATACATGATACCCTTCCGCTCCCATTCTATATCCTTGCAAAAAAAATATATTTCCTTAACTTTCACAGTGGGGAAAACCACTCATTTTCGATCCGAGATCATTCCGCCTTGGTGACTCGCGTCAGAGATGTTATTGTTCCAGGCGTTAGCCAGGACCGTCCACCATCGTGCACGCATATATTGTTTACGATCGGGTGCTCGCCGTGGAGTCTGCAGCTGTACACAGCGTAGCGTTACAAACGGTGAGATCTTTGCCACTTTTTTAATAAAACTCTGGCACAGAATGTGTTAAAAATGTATATTTTAGTTATATACAGGGCAATTATAATGGGCAATTATAATGTATTAAGGCATATAAGACTTATTAACCAGGGATCCTTAAAAAAAATAGGAAGGAATAAGGGCAATATACAATGTTCTCTCATGCCACGTTTGGTCCCTGGGCCGGTCTTTTCTTTATGGCGTCGAAAAACGAAAAACGAAAAAACAAAAGTTGAAGGGGCGATCCGTTTCACCGTTGAACCTGCCTGCGTTGCAGTAGTGTAAAGTAACTAAGTACATTTACTCAAGTACTCTACTTAAGTAAAACTCCACTACTTCTCAGAGGCAAAAAATATTATGCTTTTACTCCACGACAATTATTAGAAAACTTGAGTTACTAGTTACTTTATAGAATTTGATCATTATTACAAAACATACATTAACCACTTCAACCCTGTATAGATTTTGGCCATTTGAAAATAGCAGATCTACAAGCTCACAATGTGTCGCGATGCGACGCATTGTGAGCTTGTAGATCTGCTATTTTCAAAAGATTTTTATACATTTTACACTTTTTTTTACAATTTGAAAACTTTATTTCATAATGAGTACTTTTACTTTTGGTACTTTCAGTACATTTTTATACCAATACGTTTGTACTGTGACTCAAGTTAATTTAGAATTCTGGACTTTTACTTGTAACAGAGTATTTCTACATTGCAGTATTGATACTTTTACTTAAGTAAAAAAATACTTTTTCCACCACTGCTGCTTTGCATTGGAGCACGCTCCTTTTTTTCCGAGAGGTGTGCAAGGTTATTTGCTTCCCATAAATGGAGGGGGAGAGAGAAGGGGGAGAGAGAGAGAGAGTGGGGGGGATGAGGCAACAACTCACAATGTTTACTATCCTGGAAATACATTGTGTCCCTCGGAAATCCCTGGACGCGAGACAAAACAAACGGCCTCTCCTCTCTCCTCTCCTCCCGGCAGCAATACATTAGCTATGCATTCACATTTGCATCGGCTCTGTCAGAGAGCGCTGCCAAAAGCCGAGCTCTCTGTGCCGCGCTAATCAATTCACTGCAGCGCGCGGCTCACGGATAAGAGCGCAGCGCGGCTCCCTTTGAGCCCCGGCCAACACTAATATGAATGACTCATTTGCAATGTAAAACAAGATCAATTAGTAATCCAGCGTGGCAGAGAGGGTTGCGTTGCGTGTGAAGCCACCCTTTAACCTACATAATTTATAGATGGGCTAACTATATAACTAACTTATGGATCTCTTTTTGACTACGGAGGTTAAAACCAGAAACCCTCCTTAACCTGAAGATTTCCTAAACCTGTGAAGTTGTGTGATTTGTCTTTTCTTATTTAAAAAAAAACAGAAAAGACAAAAGAACCACATAACTTCACAGGATTCGCAGCCTGTGAATGATCCAAGCACCACCAAAGAAGTGTAGGCTACACCCAGAAATCACGTGATCACAGCAAAAAAAAAGCTAGGCACCTTACATGTTAAAGGATTTAACGTGAATGGTGCCTTGCTCAGGGAGGGCAGTGGCTCAGATTTCCAGTTCCAGATCCCGGCCTCCCCCCAGAGTTAGTGTAGAAGTGTCCTTGAGCAAGACACTGAACCCCTAATTGCTCCTGATGAGCAGGTTGGTGCCTTGCATGGTTTCCTCCGCCATCGGTGTGTGAATGTGTGTGTGAATGAATGGGTGAATGTAATGCACAATCTGTGTAAAGCGCTTTGGATAAAAGAGCTATATAAATGCACCATTTACCATAAAAGTCACATTTTCTCTGCTTTCTGCTTTTTTTCTACAGTTTTTTCAAATATTTCCTATATACTACCAGACCCCTGTGAGTGTAATGAGCAGATATCTGTTAGGACGGAGGTCACATAGAATATTCCATGATTTTTCAAAGGCATACAGTAAAAATCGCTGTTTTCACTGGCAAGGGTACCGTAGACTGATTAATTAATGAATCAATTCCTGGCAGTTAAAGGTAGGGTAAGTGATATTTTTGGTTTAAAAGGTTTAAGTACTATATTGTGACAGTAATCATTGCTACAGAGTGTTTGTTGGGTCACAGGGGTCTCTCCAGCTCTTTAGTAAACAGAATATAGCACATGTTCAGGTAGGTGACAACATTTAAGCCAGAGAGAGCACTGAAAAAGCATTTTCAGTTTAAAGGACGACTTCACCGATTTTCAACCTAGCTTCATATAATTGGTCCTCACTAAGACTCATGATAAAATGGTACCATTTTTTCCTACTTGGTCTGTGTCTCATAGGAGGGCTGTGGACAGTCCAGAAACCCGTCTACCAGTGACATCATCGTTAGGCATGATTTTTTTCCCCCAACAAGATTTCACATTTTTTATTTAGATTTGTATTAACACGAGAACAATGGCTTCTTTTATTGCATTGCAACTTTCCATGAATAGAAAGCCTGCAGTTTCTATTAGCTTGGATTCCCCATTGATGATGTCACTGGTAGACGGGACTCTGAACTGTCCACAGCCCTCCTCTGAGACACAGACCGAGTAGAAAAAAATGGTACCATTTTATCATGAGTATTAGTGAGGACCAATTATATGAAGATAGGTTGAAAATCGGTGAAGTCGTCCTTTAATAAAGAGCTGTAGAGACATGATGGGAGACTCCTTTTACTGAACAAACACTCTATAGCAATGAGTACTATCACAATATAGAGCTATTTAACACTTAATTTTTAACCAAAGTAAATCATGTACCCTACCTTTAATGTAGGACTAGATTTGAAGATGGCTGACAATCTAGTGTACATAGAAACATAAAGAAAAAGATGTAATATGGAGATACAAGGTTTTTCTGCCCGACCGTGGCGATAAATGACTTCTTCCTGAATTGACAGAGCGCTGGGAGGCTGTCCTTTATGAGTAACAGGATTTCACAGTTGCATGGGCAGACAGTGAAGTGGATTGTGAGGGGCCGTTAACCCATCAAGACCTGGAACTGTGTCATTTTTAGATTTGAGCTAAAAAGCATTATTTTACACTTTGGGCTATTCAAAAATAGCAGATATACAAGCTCGTAGCGCGGCACCGAGTGCCGCGCTATGAGCTTGTATATCTGCTATTTTTGAAAAATCGTGAAAATGTGTGCAAATCTTTGAATATAAATATTTTTAAAGCGAACATTTTGAACTCAAATCTTTGCTTCTGGGGGGTCCCTGGAACAAAATATTTTGATGGGGGTCCGCGGCCAAATACATTATCATTTTGGGGGTCCTTGACATGAAAATGTTTGAGAACCACTGATATAGAAACATACGTTTTTCAGAAAACTGTTGAGATTTAGGAGACATGTAGAATCGGCTTCAGGTCTCAATGGGTTAAAATGATCTTTCCCTCAGTTATTCTGCACTCGCTCTGCGGCAACGCTTTTTCCTTTCCAAGCGTCCTCACAAAACACGGTCTGAGGCGTTTTGTGCTCTTAACGGATATAGATGGCCGAGGTGGCGGTGAATGCGGACCGTTTAGACCTTTTCAAAGGCAGCGTGTTCAGGCAGGTTGCAGCAGCGCTGCTATCATGGACCCTTTGAATAGTGTCTCTCCGCTGGCTTTCACACAGCAAGCTTTGACACCTGCTATTTTTGCTGTCGTTGATATTTTTTGGAAAATGATGAATGTTGGGGGGGGGGGGGGAAATGTCTACATTTCAATACAGCAATGCATTGATATTAACTCATTCACTGACAGATTTATTTCTGGCTTTGTTTGCCCACTGCCAGCAATTTCGTATTTCTTTTTAACTTTCAACGGGTCGAAAAAAAAATGCATATTCATTATGATCGCCAGTCCAATCGTTTGTAAACACACAGGCTATACGCGCACGTCACCCTGACAACAAACATTCCGATCGGCTCGGAGTCCTTCTCATGCAGCCCTGAGTAAACACACCTAATGTTTTAATTATTATTATTATTATTATTTTTATCCCACGATTTTGTAACCCTATTTTTTACACCCAGTGCCAATTGTCTATGTAACCCTGGGCACTACCTTCCCTCTGCCAACCTAGGGAGGCCAGAGCCGAGCTCATGCCTCCTTCAATGCATGAGAGCCAACTGACCTCCTTGTCACCTGAGTTTCCCTGGTTAGACGTAGCGTGTGGAAGGAACACGTTATTCCAACCAGTTCCTTTCTCCTCCATCAGGCGCCCCGGCTGACCAGGGGGAGGCGGTTAGTGACCAGGATTACTGCATGTTTTTGTGAGGGTACCTACCCTAGGAGACACGGGGAGAACATGCAAACTCCACACAGAGTAGGCCCTTTCGCCAACCCCCACCAATGGTATGGGCACTGATGACGCGGAGGAGAGAACACGCCCCCAGCACCCACAGCGTCCCCTGCAGGAATCGAACCCAGGACCTTCTAGCTGTGAGGCGACAGTGCTACCGTCTGCGCCACCGTGCCCCCTAGTTTTAATTATTGTTTAAGCAATAATTGAGGGCCCCCAAATTAATGTGTATTTTTCCTTAGCGCGGACCCCCATCTGAACATAATTTGTGCCAAAGACCCCCTCATTGTTAAAATGAAGGAAAAAAAGAAGGAAAAGGTCAAGTATTTCATTTTTTTTTCAATATTTCTTTGAAAATAGCCAATGTGTATATAGGTTTAAAGTGCTCATGTGGCCTATATATAGTCGCTTTTTTGGGGGGGGGGCTTGTTTTCATAGACCTGGTTGCTTATTATTTCTCTCAAAAATCCAGCAACACGTGAGCCCGTGAGCAGTTTGTGCACGTGAAGTGTGAGTCAGTCAGTTATCTGAAAGAGCAGTTATCTAACCGTTATCTAAAATAACCGCTATCTGTTATCTAAAAGAGCACAGTCTACACAGTCAAGCTTCATGGCTGAAAAAAATGCCAAGGAACAGAACGGAAACATAACGGAACAGACAGTGACGGCCTGAAGGACCCTTCATTAAGCCATTCAAGCCGGGAACGCATCTCTGTCATTTTAAAATTTCTTTGGGCTATTCAAAAATAGCAGATATACAAGTTCATAGTGCGGCACCGAGTGCCGCATTATGAGCTTGTAGATCTACTATTTTTTGGAAACATCATGTTTTATTTTGCAAATCTTTGAATATATATATATATATATATATATATATATATATATATATATATATATATTTTATTTTTTTTTATTTATTTTTTAGCGAACATTTGTAACTCAAATCTCTGCTTCTGGAGATTCTACAAATGTCTTTTTAAAACGTACGTTGCTATAATATCAGTGGTTCTCAAACTTTTTCACGTCAATGACCACTCAAAATAATATGTATTTGGCCAAGGGGACCCCCCCATCTCGATTTGTTTTTATTCCAGGGACCCCCCAGATGGTGTAACATGAGTTAAAAATGTTCGCTTAGAAAAATATATTTAAAGATTCGCACAAATCTTTAAAAAAAAAAAAAAAAAAAATAGCAGACCTACAAGTCCATAGCGCGGCACTCGGTGCCGCGCTATGGACTTGTATGTGTGCTATTTTTTAATAGCCAAAGACACCCTTAAAATGACACCCACGCGTTCCCGGTCTTAAAGAGTTAAAGGTACTCAAGACATGAGGACTTGTTTCTAGTGGCCTTTTCTTATTCTCTCCCCGTGCAGCACGGCTTCAAACCCCACCATCACTGCACACACTACACTGCTTTCTTTTTTTTCTCCCCACTTTCTTGAAGTCGGAGCTAAAGGGTGAATAACCAAAGGGCCCTGGCTGGCATGCAGCTAAAAACAATAACACAGAGTCCTTCTACTTAGGGGGAATATTTCAGCCCTTTTTTATCGCTGTTGTAACCACACTATACGTCCTTGGAAGTTTCTCCTTCTGTCCCCCTGGAGAGTCTGGAAAGAGCTTCAGGAGGTTGTGGCAGCTTTGGGGGCCAGTCTGCCGTTTGATATGGAAATGTTGGAAGATGAGAGATGGGGAAAAAGGAGTGAACAATATTAGGCAATTATCAGTCGTTTTTTTTCCACACTAGGCTGTTTATTACAGAGATACACGTTCTCCACCTCTCTCTCTCTCTCTCTCTCTCTCTCTCTCTCTCTCTCTCTCTCTCTCTCTCTCTCTCTCTCTCTCTCTCTCTCTCTCTCTTACACATGCACACGCACGTGCACGCATGCACATTTCTTTCTTTCCAAATCAACCGTTTGTATAAAAAAAACGCCTTGAAAACTGTCTTAATAATTTCTGTGGATGTTATGATAAATGCAGGAAAAGTAAACTATTAAACTATATAAACCAGGCAGGGGTCTTCAATGTTTTTTCAGGCGCAGGACCCCTTAAAGGAGCTACACCATGAATTTAAAAAATAATAA
The DNA here is from genome assembly GCF_963454915.1 of Gymnoscopelus microlampas. NCBI lineage: Eukaryota > Metazoa > Chordata > Actinopteri > Myctophiformes > Myctophidae > Gymnoscopelus > Gymnoscopelus microlampas. Next base: position 7,442,965 of record NC_139961.1, on the reverse strand, counting down.
TAATATTTGATATCATATTGTTTATGTCCCTCAAACGTTTTTCAAAAGGTTTGAGCCTAAATCAAGCCTCAGATATACTCATTCCAACTAACTTCTCTCTGGCTTATAAAGCACTTTCACCTGCAATACCACATTGTCCTGTTTGGCACGGGGCGCTATTGAGCCAGTTTGTATGCATGTCATGTCCTGGTTCTGTGTGGAAAAAGTAAAAAAAAAAAATAAGAAAAAAAAATAAAAAAAATAAAAATGAAAGAAAAAAAAAATCTTTTTTTTGGATTTTTTTTTTTTGGTTAGAACTGAAAAACGGGAAGAATTGTTCCCAGACGTGACGTAGGGTGGGGGAACAAATCTGACGGACTGTTTTCAGACCAATTTACATGAAAACCACAGATAGCCTATGAAAGCCTGCATGCTCGAAGTCGGGTATTTGTTGGAACAGAAGAGAGGTGGGGGAGACCAAAAACACACAAAAATGAAGAAAAAGTTTAAATTCATGGTGTGGACCCTTTAATAGCTAAGAGAAAGGTGAAACAGGGACCCCCACCACATATTGTATACAATTGTATTGCAGATTAAACTTTTTCATAGATTTCATAGATAGTTGGATTCATGCTAATTTGTACTTTCAGACGGTTAACCCTTTAAACTCTCAATATTTAGTCAACTTGACCGTTGGCTCTGTACTTGGTCTGCTCTTTTCCCGCTACACCAACTCTCCAAAAAATAGCCGATCGGCAGATTGGCTATTTTCGGCTAATGTTCCCCGTCATAAAAAAATATTTGGCGGACCCCCTGTAGTATCTCTGAGGACCCCCTAGGGGTCCCGGATCCCCTGCTGAAGACCCCTGATATAAACTATGTATAGTACAGACCCCTGAGAGACGCCGGTCAATTATAGGGTTTAAGTGGTTACCACAGTGTCCATATTCTGGGAACTTGTAGATTTGCTATTCTTTGAAAAATCGTGGACATTTGTGCAAATCGTTGAACAGGCCTATACATATATATTTTTAAGGGAACATGTCAGGTCTCATGTCTTAATGGGTTAAAGAACCTTGGTTCTGAAAGGTCCTTTCTGGAACAAAAATAAATACATCTTCTGTGGCATCGCTCTGAAGAACCAGTTTTTGTTCCTAGTTTATTTTTCTGTGTGTAACAGCTAATTGCTTAAGATTAACAAAGTAGCTAGCTGATATATTGCACTTTTACCTTAGCACTAGGTAAACTCTTAGTTGCTTGTTGTCTTCTGGTGATTAGTAGTTTTGTTCCCTACCTATGTTGAATGCACTTACTGTAAGTCACTTTGGATAAAAGCATCTGCTAAATGACTGTACTTGTTGTGGTCTAGGCTGGTGTTTTTGGCATTGTGTTTAACTTGGCCTGTCCATCGTAACTGGTGTCGGGGTATGGTTGTGGTGACACTGGGGGGACGTTGACTTCCTCCAAGACACTGGCGCTATCTTTCCAGAGACAGTGTGAATCTCGTTAATCCATTCGTGCGTTGTGCTAATTGGATGATGAGGCATTTGGCTACCGTAAGAGAGTCAATGAGTCATCCAGTTAACCCATTATGACCGGGAACGCATCTGTGTCATTTTAGGCTATTTTTGGAAAAAATCTTTAACATTTGTGTAAATCTTTGAATACATATCATTTTGGAAAAAAACATTTTTAACTCAAATCTTTGCTTCTGGGGGGTCCCTGGAACTAGATATTTTGAGATGGGGGTCCGCGGCCAAATACATATACATTTTTGGGGGTCCTTGACATGAAAAGGTCATAGAACCACTGATATAGCAACGTACGTTTTTTCAAAAAACTGTTTTGACATTTATAGAATCGGCCAAATTGCACACATTTTCACGATCTTTCAAAAACAGATAGCTCATAGCGTGGCACTCGGTGCTGTGTTTTCTGCTGTTATCTGCTGTTTTTGAATAGCCAAATAAATCCTAAAATGACACAGATGCGTTCCCGGTCCTAGTGGATTAAATACTGTTTGCCCACACGCATGCACGCACACAATTCAGTTCAATAAAGCCATATTTTTTCCCTTCTTGTTTGTTTATTCGATGGGCTATCACATTTAATTAAAGATGTGGGGGGAGGGGAATAACATATTTTTGGCAGATTGTTACATCCCTATTGCCAGCATGCTCATTTGCATGTGTCTCCACGATTCCCACAACATTGTGTACATTTCACATTTACCCAGGAAATGTGGACATTTACCATTCTGTTGGAACGTTTTTTAACGTTTTCCTACATTTACCGTGACATGGACACTAACTGCATCATACCTGTGGGGACCAGAGTGACAGTGGACACTGCCTGCTCCGTTCATAGAGTTATATATTATATAGAGCAGTGGTTCTCAAACCTTTTTCATGTTGATGACCCCCAAATTATGTGGCTGCGGACCCCCATCTGAAAAATATTTTGTGCCAGGGACCCTCATACAGGATTTGTGTGTTTTGAAAAAAAATTGAACATTGGAAAAATTCTGAACATTTTCAAATAACCTATGGTTGAACAGATTTTGATGCTATATTAACTAAGTTTGCTTGCGACCCACTGGAACCCCCTGAAGGACCCCTGGGGATCCCCGGACCCCAATTTAAGAACCACCAACATGCAGCCATTGTTTCAGTAACCACAGACAGCAATGGACCTAGCCACTGTTTCAGCACCATGGATAGCTCAATGCAGGCTTAGACCCTGTTTCAGCACCATGGACAGCTCAATACAGGCTTAGCCCCTGTTTCAGCACCATGGACAGCTCAATACAGGCTTAGACCCTGTTTCAGCACCATGGATAGCTCAATACAGGACTTAGACACTGTTTCAGCACCATGGACAGTTCAATACAGGCTTAGACCCTGTTTCAGCACCATAGACAGCTCAATACAGGCTTAGACCCTGTTTCAGCACCATAGACAGCTCAATGCAGGCTTAGACCCTGTTTAGCACCATGGATAGCTCAATACAGGCTTAGACCCTGTTTCAGGACCATGGACAGCTCAATACAGACTTAGACCCTGTTTCAGCACCATGGACAGTTATGTACTGCTCCACGTTGGACCGGAAATCCCCGCCCTAAAGATGAAGTTGCTCACCCAGTGCATACTCACTCCTTTCGTGTTTATGACATCATCAAGCCCGTGAGTCAAAACCCTTTTATGCTCGTTCACTTGCGATACCAGATTTGGCCACTTAGGAGACTATGTGGATCTGCCATATTATGGCAAAAAAAAAAAACGTATCGGGGACCTATCGATTTTCATTGAGCAAGATAACTTCCATCAAGCGTAATATAACATGAACACAGCCATTTCACTCCCCTAAATCTACATTATAGTTAACACATGGGGTGCCAGGTTTTTTTAAAAACAGAGTACACTGAGTGCCAGGATTTTTAACCATTTTTGAGGAGCCGAGATACAGGCTTTTGAAGTCATAAGTTAACCAGGAAGTGGATTGGAGTCTAAATCTTCGGAAAATGATATCTCCTGGTGCTGTGAAGAAAAAAAGAAAAAAAACGTATATATACGGTTTTGGCCCAGTTAGCGTATATTTTGTATATCTTGCCCAGGTACCCATAGAAAGGTCTTAGTCCTAAGCCATGTATGGCGATATTGGTTGGAATGGCGGTGAGACGTACAGTAGGTGTGAGGGCCTTTAGTTCAAAAAAAAAAAAACGTAGATCGGCTATTTTTTTTAAATGTTAGCGTGGCACTCTTTGTTTGATGAAGCAGGGCATTCATTTACAAAAAAAAATACAATACAAAAATATGGAGATATGAGGTGTTCCGCCCGACAGCAACCAAATGGATTTATCGACAGTCCCCCTAGCCTCCTTGGTCGTAGTGATTGAGCGTCTGTTTAGCGGGACAGTCTGCATTTCACCAGCAGCTCATAAGGAGTCTGATGGCTCATTGATCTGTTTCCAACACCCACGCCGTGGGTGGGCCCGCAGCCTTTGATTGCAGGATTTACATTGTCACTGTCCTTGACAAGTTGTTGAACTGCAGGCACAAACATGAAAACGAGAAACAAACAAATCACTCTGTTTCCAAACCTGCTAGCTCTACTGAATAAATAGTGAGCTTTCATTGATTTATGTAAAGGTTCATCTCTTGTGATGCTGTAAAACCCCAAAAAATCTATTTCCAAAATACCCTTCATAGCGTTGCTGTCAGGCAGAAACCTTGTATCTCCATATTTCCAAGTTTTTATGTTTTTTTTTTTGGTATATTAATACAGAGCCCTTGTAGATCTGCTATTTTCAAATAGCCTTGAGCTTGTAGATCGGTTATTTTCAAACATTTTACTACTTTTACTTTTGGTACTTTGAGTACATTTTGATACCAATACGTTTGTACTTTCACTCAAGTACATTTTTTAATTCCGGGCTTTTACTTGTAACAGAGTACTTCTACATTGCAGTATTGATACTTTTACTTAAGTAAAACATTTGAGTACTTTTTTCCCACCACTGCCTGTCAGCGGTGGGGAAGAGCGTCTGGGCGCTGCAGTGACCGGAATGGCCACATCGGGGGGGAGACGCTTCATTGGCAGGGCCGCCACATAGCGTGTGGTATACGCTTCGCCTCACCACTCTTTCCTACCGATAACCGGCCATTTTATGCACAGCTTGACTCCCCCACTCGCCACGCTTTACCAGCCTGTCAAAACCAGTGGTGGAAGAACTACACCGATTGTTTTTTGTACTTAAAAGTAGCAATACCACAATGTAGAAATACTCTGTTACAAGTAAAAGGTCTTTATTCAAAGTGTTACTTGAGTTACAACTGATGAATAAGTAGTCAACAGTGGCCAAAATGTCAAATAGTACCTAAGAAAGGGGCAAACATTCTGAAAATAGCCCATCTACAAGCTCACAACGCGTCACAACACGTGCAGATAGCAGGGGTGTAATGATACATTTTAACAGCGATACGATACGCATCACGATACATGGCTGACGATATGATACATGGACGATATTGGTTCATTCATGGCCATACGATATCATGATTTTAAATCAATACAGTAACTATTTAGCAAAAACAAAAAAAATCTGTGTGAAACCTGTGGGTAGTGCATTAATTATGATGGATATAAATAAGTAAACAGTGATTCTCTGGCAAATATATGTACATTGTATTTGAACACATTATGGACAAACCCACACCTTGACACGAACACAGAGATTACACACATTTATCTATAAACCAAGTGTAGCGATATGTAATGGAAAAGTAATTTAACCCCTCTCTCTCTTTTTTCTTCTTAAAATTGCTAAATACAACACACAAGTACTTCCATACAATGGATTATTTGCATTGCAAAACAATTCGATAAGATTATTTGCATTGCAAAACGATTCGATACGATACAAAGTGAAACGATACGATATTTTGCTGTTTGCATATCGATATAGTAGATCGTTGCAAATTAAAAACGTTTTTTCGATGCAGTTACTATATCGTTACACCTCTAGTAGATAGGCTACTTTCACAATATTTATCTGTGGAACCGAGTCAAACTAAATGTAACGCCTCAACTCCTACAATTCCAAGTGCTTGTCAGGGTGGGGGGGTCCCCAGTTCAAACATGATTATTTTTTTATAATATGAAGACCAGGATCAGACGAGTGCCGTCCCACGCCACCAGAAGGACGATGCACATCGAGCTCTGTATGATTAGGGAATTTCCATAATATTAACACCATTGGTTGTGGCGGGGGGGGCTACACTCGACGCCACCCACGCGCTCCGCTCCGCGTTTGGCTTTTGAAATGATCATTACATCAAAGGAACCCCCTGCCTCATCCTATTTGACGTCGTTCAAACGGGGGAGCGTGATGCGCACGGTGCGCCTGGGCCTGGTATCCACGGGTCTTTATTATACTTTTTTTTTTTTTACCCATTAAGACCTGATCTGTGTCGCATCTTTTTTTTTATTTGAGCTAAAAAGCATTATTTTGCACTTTTGGCTATTTTTGAAAAAATCCTAAAAATGTGTGCAACTCTTTGATTTTTCTTTTTTTTTAAGCAAACATTTGTAACGCAAATATTTGCTACTGGGGGTCCCTGGGAAAAAAATGTTGAGATGGGGGTCCTTGGCCAAATACATATACATTTTGGGGGTCCTTGACATTAAAAAGTTTGAGAACCACTGACATAGTAACAAGTTTAAAAAAAAACACACAGTTTTTAGAAGACATGAAAAAAAAATGACATTTTGTAGAATGGGCTTCAGGTCTTTATGGGTTAAGG
>NC_139961.1:7419184-7434184 GCF_963454915.1 Gymnoscopelus microlampas | reverse complement strand
ACACAAAGGCATGGCAATGAGGTTTAGTGCTCGGTGCCCGTATCACCCTGTATGATTATTTTTCCTCCCGTGTTTTGTCATAAGACCCATCCCTTACGGGTTTATAAGACACCACAAACATAAACAATATCACCTTCACTTGGAAACCAAAGCTGCACAAAAAAACAACAATTTGGTTAATACACAAAAACTAAAATTGATTTTATTTTATTTTATTTTATTTTATTTTATTTTATTTTATTTTATTTTATTTTATTTTATTTTATTTTATTTTATTTATTTTATTTTGTATTTTTTTATTTTTTTCATTTTTTTATTTTTTTATTTTTTTTTTCACATCAACAATTACACAAAACTATACGCAATGCACAAAACAAACACAATGCACAATATATACACCCATGTCTTCATTCTTATCGATCCCCTGATCCCCTGCCAACACTACCACATCTCACCATACCCCTCAATCCATCAATAAGTATACATCACAAATATGTTTGTCCCATATGCTTTCTCTAAATATTCTGCATGACAGTGCAAATATCTTATGTTAAAAATGCACAACTCGGTAATGCTGTTTTTAGCCCTATGTTTTTTATTTCATATTTTTTACTCTTGTTGTGTAACATGTTATTTGTTTTTGCTCTTGTCTTCCGTTTGTTTTCTACTACCTATATAGCACTTTGGTCGACCTTTGGTCGTTGTAAATGTGCTTCACAATTACAAGTTTTGAGTTGAGTTGAGTGCTCTGATCAGCAGGTTTTCAGAGTGAAGGGCCTCCATTCTCTGAGAGAGCCAATTGGCACTGGCTTCTGGTAGAGGCACTGGCAGTGGCGTGCACAGACATTTTGAGGGGCAGGTGCTCAAGTAAATTATACTTTTTTTTTGTTTACCTGGTCTGCTCTTTTTTCCCTCTACACCTATAGAGGGAAAAAACGCCTCGCGCTGCGAGGCGTTGTGGGCTTGTAGATCTGCTATTTTTGGCTAAAGTTATCCTCAGAAAAGGGATGCTAGGTTTCGAGTGGTTATGGTAAAAAGAAAAATCATATCACATAAAGGATTTGGCGGACCCCCTGTAGTAACTCTGAGGACCCCCTGTTGAAGACCCTTGCTGTAAACTGAAAAAAAGGGCACTTCTGGTCAAGAGGGCAAAGGGCAGGTGCTCTAGCACCACCTAGAGTCTATCTGTGCACGTCCCTGGGCACTGGCTTCTGGTAGAAACAATGACACTATAGCTTCCGGTAGAGACAATTACACTAGCTTCTGGTAGAGACAATGGCACCATTCTCTGGGCGAGGCAACACGTGGCACAAGGATCTTTTTTTTCCCGGTATGAGCAAGCTTTGCGTTAGCATGCTCCGATGACTGTTGAGGCTGCGGCATGACATCTGCCTAATACCCCACACACACCCCCTCCCCCCTCGGCGTTTTCTAGACAACTCGCCGAGTCAGCGTTCCTCGACGGCCGCTCCAGGGAGTTAAGACTGAGTTTGTAATCTGTTTATGATGTTGTAGCGTACAGCGGAGAGAAAATCACTGAGATTGTGATCGACCGCAATAAGGGGCGCGGCACTCGCAGAAGCATTCAGCCCCTCTTCCCTGTAATGGGATACAAGTGGTATAATTTGACTGTGAACACAGTAAACGCGACGCTTCGGCTCTTCCGAACGACGGCTTTTTGGGGCAAACACTTTCACGCTGCTATACCTCTTGAGTACTGGCAATCAAAGGCCCCAACTGGAGACAATATGACGACAATATAACCCATTGAAACCGGGAAAGCAAACGTGTCATTTTCCGGTGGTATAAAGTATCTAAGTACTATTTACTGAAGTATTGTACTTAAGTACAATTTTGAGGTACTTTTGCTTTACTGGATTATTTCCAATTGTCTATACTTTTACTTCTACTCCACTACATCTCAGAGGCAAATATTGTACTTTTACTCCACTACAATTATTTGAAAACTTTAGTTGCTAGTTACTTTGCAGATATAAATAATTACGTTATACAACATACATTAACCACTTCAGCCTTATTTTATACCATAGGCTATTTGAAAATAGCCGATCTACAAGCTCACAACGCGTCGCATCGCGACGCGTTGTGAGCTTGTAGATCTGCTATTTTCAAACATTTTAGTACTTCTACTTTTGGTAATTTAAGTACATTTTGATACCATTACCTTTGTACTTTTACTCAAGTACATGTTGTATTCCAGGCTTTTACTTGTAACAGAGTATTTCTACATTGCAGTATTGATATTTTTACTTAAGTAAAACATTTGAGTACTTTTTTTCACCACTGGTCATTTTTTATTTTGAGCTTGTCTGCTATATTTGTTTTGAAAAATCTTTAAAGTGTGAGAACTATACTGATTAAGAAGGCTTTTGTAGAATGGGCCTCAGGTGTTACTGGGATAAAGTAAAGGCATGGGGGAGCTGTGGATGGTTGCGAGGTTGTATACAGTTTATGAAGAGCGAGTCACATTCCATTAGCCTGGTGAGCTTTACAATGGCGTGTAAAAGTGTTTACGGCCGGCGACAAACATAAAGTCCACTTAAGTGGAAAACTTTGCTCTTTGCACAATAAATGTCATCGCATAGGGGCTCAGCAGCCAAAAGAGAGAGAGTGTGTGTGTGTGTGTGTGTGTGTGTGTGTGTGTGTGTGTGTGTGTGTGTGTGTGTGTGTGTGTGTGTGTGTGTGTGTGTGTGTGTGTGTGTGTGTGTGTGTGTGTGTGTGTGTGTGTGTGTGTGTGTGTGTGTGTGTGTACACAGCATGTGCATAAAGCATGGAGCATTGTGTTGCTGATGTTGAATATGAATGAAGGAATCACACCAAAAACCATGGGAAGAAAATGCACCATGTTACTCAACTAAACCCCTATCTGCCTTAGCCAAAAGTCAAAACTGTGACTATAAGCATAATCGTTGGGGGTCCGCGCCCGCGGCCAAATACATATCATTTTGGGGGTCCTTGACACAGGAAAGTTGGAGCACCACTGATATAGCAACATACTGTTTTTTAGATACGTATTTGGCTGCGGACCCCCATCTCAAAATGTTTTGTTCCAGGGACCCACCAGAAGCAAAGATTTTAGTTACAAATGTTCACTTTAAATATATATATATATATATATATATATATGCCATGTTCGCTTATTGTAAGCGGTTTAGGGGCAATATTGGTGGTAGTGTGTTTTTGGCGTTGTTTGTGAAAGTGCAGGTGGGTGTGGGTACGCGTTCTGAGCTTGTAGATCGGCTGTTTTCCAAGAGGCAATGTATATGTGTGAAGGCGCTTCGTTTGGCCTTCTTTTCATAGACCTTGTTGCTTGTAGGGCTTGCTTCGTTTGGCGTTGTTTTCATAGACCTTGCTGCTTGTTTCACGTGCGGAACCTGGCAACGTTATCTCCCATCGTTTGACACATAAAGGCTGATAAGAAGCTGAGATTTGATGAAAGTGAAAAAGGGGCTTGGCAGTTAAGGTCAGATGGTAATGGTCAAGAGCAGAGGAGGTGTGAGGAGGTGCTGAGTGGGATGAGTGGTTCTTCACAAGCCACCCTCTCTGAACCGGCATGCACTGGTACAGTATGTCAGAATCAGAATCAGAATCAGGTTTATTGTCACATCACAGGTTTACAAGGTAAAAAAGTGGGTGAAATTATTTTTTGTATATCACTCCCATCGCAACGTTAGATTCCGTAGAAAGAAGAGTGGGGAGAGAGAGAAGAAGAGGGGTAGGGGGTTAAGTGGGAAGGAGATCAACAGAGAACAATAGAATGCCAAAAACAAGTTATCTACATATTTACAAAGTACCTGAGATAAGAGACAAACTAAGGTGCCTGAGCATAGCAGCAATGTATGTATACTGTGCATGATATACTTATAGACGCTAAGGTGCTTAGAGAGAAAAAAGAGCGCAATAATAAAAATATGTATTTTCAACTCTAAATGTGATATAGGCAAAAATCATTATTCCTTGGCTGATTTGCATGTGAATATCATAATCTGATGTTCACACGAGATCAGCCAAGACATTTACTATACACTATAATGCCTTTACCCTTGGTATTATCTTGCGTAACCTACCCTGTAATTCCTCTATGCTGCATTGCCTTTTTAGCGTGCCGCCCTTAACCGACACCCCCACCTGCACCCCGTTATGTATTTGCTGCACCCATCACTGACCACAGGGTGACAGTTTAACTGTCACATTCACTTCACAGAACAGTGTGTCGTAGTGTCGATATATTAATACTATTATTATTATTATTATGGAGGAACTAGGAGAACCAAGAGGTGCAAGCATAATCAAAATGACATTGAATGAGGACTCCAGCTATCAGGGACGTGCACAGAAAGACTCTAGGTGGTGCTACAGCACCTGCCCTTTGCCCTTTTGACCAGAAGTGCCCTTTTGAAAAAAAGAAGAAAAAAAGTTTTTTTTTTTTTTCAGTTTAGAGCAGGGGTCTTCAACAGGGGGTCCGGGACCCCTAGGGGGTCCTCAGAGTTACTACAGGGGGTCCGCCAAATCTTTATGTGATATGATTATTCTTTTTACCATAACCACTCGAAACCTAGCATCCCTTTTCTGGGTAGAACTTTAGCCAAAATTAGCCGATCTACAAGCTTTGTGGGCTTGTAGATCGGCTATTTTTGGCAAAGAGGTATAGGTGTAGAGGGAAAAAAGAGCAGACCAAGTCAACAAAAAAAAAGTATAATTTACTTGAGCACATGCCCCTCAAAATGTCTGTGCACGCCCCTGCCAGCTATAGAGTCTTTAGTGCATTATTGTTGACAAAAGAGGAAATCCTGCCCCCCAAAATGTTGTTAGGGTAGTGCTTAAGGTGTCAACAAGGTTGTTGACATCTGACTGAGGTTGAACTACTGTAACACTGTCCTTTGTGTCCCCGTTCACTTTACAATGACAGCAATAAAATGTCAGCCAACAGGTTGAAGTTCACTCATAAAATAATAATATTTAACAGAGGTGTGACGTTTGCAGTGCTGTAAAGTAACTAAGTACATTTACTCAAGTAGCCTACTGTACTTTGAGGTACTTGGGGTCCAATTACTTTTACTTCTACTCCACTACATCTCAGAGGCAAATATTGTACTTTTACTCCACTACGATTATTTGAAAACTTTAGTTACTTTGCAGATATAAAGTATTACATTATAAAACATACATTAACCACTTTAGCCCTATTTTATGTCTAGGCTATTTGAAAATAGCCGATCTACAAGCTCACAACGCGTCACATCGCGAAGCGTTGTGAGCTTGTAGATCTGCTATTTTTTAAATTACTTTTGGTACTGTTCAAGATAATAATAAAAAAATAGCAGAAATGCCACACTATGGGCTTGTATATCTGCTATTTTTGAATAGCCAAAGTATAAAAGGTTAAAGTGGATAAAAGTATTGTGATGATCCAATATTAACACATATTGCTGGGGACCCCCTATAACCCCCCCAAGGACCCCTGGGGGTCCCCGGACCCTACTTTGAGAATCAATGACATAAAGACATAATGCACACTCATAAAACAAGAATACGACAAACAATAGTCAGTAATGTTTATTCTACTATTATTAACATGTTGGTTACTTTTTATGAATTATAAATTAATTATAATATAATTATTAATTCCAACCTGTCTGCCATATTTCATCTGTAATTTTTGTTCTGAGAAGAAAATATGGAAAAATAAAATCAATATTTCACATGGAATATGAAATCCATAAAGTAATGATCACATCATAACAAGACAAATGGTACCAATAAAGTGTATGAATACAAGAGAACACAATATTAAAATAGATTATTAACCACTTTAAGCTACCTATAATATACTTCATCATACGACGCATAGCACAAATAGCTGATCTACAAGCTCACAAGGCAATGTGTTGTGAGCTTAAAAATAAAATTTAAGATTGTTGAAAAGCTTTGAAAATCTGTTTAAGAATATGGTACATTTTGATTGAAATATTATTTTTAGTATTATTATTTTTAAATCAGATTTCTCCTGTGACCAAAATAGGGTTATCAAGTTCAAAGCGGTTAACAAATCATACAAAATCTTCCCATCAGACAAATAAAATAAACATGATTCAGGTGACAAAGTTTAGGAACAACTGTTTTCTAACATCAAATCATCTTTTTTTTGTTTGTTTTCCCTATAACTAAAAGTTGACATTTTGCAGGCTGAGAGAAAAGCAATGGAATAACAAAGAAACTATTCTGGACTCGTGACATGAGAGACAAAAACAAAAGCGTGATCTACTCGAGGTCACACAACTCAGCAGTGTCTCCAGGTGAAAGCGTAAATCCAGCATGGAGGTTGTGTGTGAACGTGGTGTGGACTGTGTGGAGGAGAGTCATGGGGTCAGACACACTGTAGAAGGACAGAGTACCTGCACTGTAGTCCATGTACACTGCTACTCTGGAGGACTCACCACTTGGGATGTCAGTTTCAATGCCGCTGTGTCTGAAACTATAAATATATATACCTGCACCAACTCCGATACACCGTAAACACCATGATTTAAAATTGGATCCAAATGCCCATTCATCACCAGACCCTGTTCTGCTGTTAGCTTTATATGAGACTGCTATATCAACAAGGGATCCATTCCATTCTACCTCCCAGTAACAGCGTCCAGTCAGACCCTCTCTACTCAGAACCTGCCGCTCTTCAGTGAATCTCTCTGGGTGATCAGGACATGATTCTGGTCCGTACAACCCTGTTACTTTTCTGTTCCCTCTAGACAGAGACAGGAATCGATGAGCTGTGTTTGGGTCCAGTGTGATTGGACGTGAATATTGTAAGAACTCAGCTCTGGTCTTGGGTTCTGGTGATGGTGTTGACAGTGAAACGTCGACTCTGCTCACTGTCTCTGAGACGTTTGTCCCTCCATCTTTAAGAATGTCCTCTAGTCTGTCTCTCATCTTGGACACGGCCACGGTCACGTCCTCAAAGTATCTCCGAGGACGGACATCGCTGCTGACCGGGTGTGTAGATTCACCGATCGTTGAGAGGGAGGAGGTGTAACGCTGTAGAAAATGGACGTGATCCTCTGCGAGCGAGAGCTGCTCCAACTCAGCATGTCTCCTCCTCAGTTGGTTGACCTCCTGCTCCACACGCCTCCTCAGTTCTTCAGCACGACTCACTTCACGTTCCTGCTGCTCTCTGATCAGCTCCCTCACCTCGGACCGTCGTTTCTCCGCGGAAGAGTTGAACTCAGTAAAGATGGCGTCACTGTCCTCCACTGCTCTGTCAGCACAGTGGTTGATGGACTCCACCTCCTGGTGAAGCACCTTCACGTCTTTCTCTCTCTCCTGGATTCTCCGCTGGATGTTCTGCTGACTCATTTTGAGCTCTTTCTGTCTCTCAGTACGTTCCGCTGCGGCTGAGATCGTATCGTGACCTTTGTGTTCGTCCACGGAGCACAGAGAGCAGACACACTGCTGATCGGTGCGACAGAAAAGCGTCCTCACCTTGTTGTGACGAGAGCAGACGTTCTCCTGAAGCTCGCCGGAGGCTTTGACCAGCTTGTGTGTCTTAAAGGCAGGAGACCGATGGTGAGGCTGGAGGTGAGTGTCGCAGTAAGAGACCAGACACTGAAGACACGTCTTCACAGCTTTCAGTCTCCTCCCGGTGCAGACATCACAGGCCACGTCTCCAGGTCCAGCGTAGCAGTGATCAGGAGGAACAGCTGGGAGTCTTGTCTTCTTAAGGCTCTACACTACCGCAGCCAGCATGGTGTTTTTCTTCAGAACAGGTCTTGGGATGAAGGTGTGTCTGCACTGTGGACAGCTGTCCCAGCTCCCTCTCTGATCGTCCTGGTTCCAGAATCTCTCGATACACCTCCTGCAGTAGCTGTGTCCACAGGGAATAGTCACTGGATCATTCAGTAGATCCAGACAGATGGAACAACAGAACTGTTCCTGATCCAGTTGAACTCCCTGCTGCGCCATTTTAGTACGACCGACTCTCTCTCTGTCTGTCTGTCTGTCTGTCTGTCTGTCTGTCTGTCTGTCTGTCTGTCTGTCTGTCTGTCTGTCTGTCTGACTGACTGACTGACTATCACACGAGTTTAGTTTGGTTTAATGTCCTCATAGGTCACATGAGATGAGAGCTCCGCTCTGATTGGTTCATATAGACAAAGCCACACTGAACCTTGTCCCTTGTATTATTATTGGTCTGATAAGAAAAAGGGCTTGGCAGGAATCTGCTGACACTCAGGTGAGGTTCAAGGTTCAAGATGGTTCTTTATTATGAGCTTGTGTAAATAACCGGCACACAGATACTCTACAGCATTGGTTCTCAAAGTGGGGTCCGGGGACCCCCAGGGGTACTTGAGGGGGTTCCAGGGGGTACCCAGCAAAATGTGTTAATATAGCATCACAATAATTATGACCTTTTATACTTTGGCTATTCAAAAATAGCAGATATACAAGCTCATAGCGCGGCACCGAGTGCCGCGCTATGAGCTTGTAGATCTGCTATTTTTGAAAAATCGTGAAAATGTGTGCAAACCCTTGAATATATATATATATATATGTTTTAAGCAAACATTTGTTGCTCAAATCTTTGCTTTTGGGGGTCCCTGGAACAAAATATTTTTAGATTGGGTTCCGCGGCCAAATACATATCATTTTGGGGGTCCTTGACACGAAAAAGTTTGAGAACCACTGCTCTACAGCCCCCCTCCCCTCCGACAGCCTATATCCACGATAACAGTGACATCAGCGGCAGCTGCAACATACTGCGTGTACCCAACAGATAAACAGAGAGAAACCGTAGTTTATTTGTATTGATCGATTGAATACTTTATTTAGTCAGAAATCTAAACAGCACGGTGAAAAGTCTAGGCTTATCACCAGAAATAACCCTGCCTTCTTTCCTGAGCCATTCCAAACTAAACTTAACCCTGTATTCTACCCTGAGTCATCATCCTAAACTAAACGTAACCCTGTCTTCTACCCTGAACCATCCCTGACTAGCAAAGTGTGTTGTCATCAGGTGAGTCATGGGCTTTGGGCCGAGTATAGTAGTCGTATCAGTTTGTTTTGGGAGGTCTGAAGCTTAGTTTTTAGTGACATTGAGATGTTGGAGAACCAAGCTGAGCTGCAAGCATAGTCAAAATGACATTGAATGAGGACTAGAGAGTCTTTAGTGTTGACTCCTGCCCCCAACATGTTGTTAGTGTAGTGCTTAAGGTGTCAACAAGGCCGTCCTCTGTGTCTCAGTTCACTTTACAATGACAGCAATAAAATGTAAGCCAGCATAGTTGAAGTTAATATTTAACAGAGATGTGCTGACATTTGCTGCTCTGTTTGCATATCAAGACACCCCCCCCCCCCACACACACACACACACGCACGCACGCACGCACGCACGCACGCACACACACACACACACACACACACACACACACACAAATATATATAAGCTCACAATGTGTCGCGATGCGGCACATTGTGAGCTTGTAGATCTGCTGTGTTCAAAAGAGTCTTACACATTTTATAGATTTGAAAACTTGTGAAACGGGACATTCTCTCTCTCTCTCTCTCTCTCTCTCTCTCTCTCTCTCTCTCTCTCTCTGTGAGTGTTCTTGGTCTCTGTGACCTTCTGAGAACATGACAGAGGACAGCTAGTGGCCTGGAGGCTTCAGCAGGCGTTGATGGACGTAGACATGTCGCCTACATAGGAGCAGCTGACCCAATGTCTGGGTTGTGAGCTTGTGGATCGGCTATTTTCTGCAAAAGCCTTCCGGATGCCGGTGGCTTAAGCAGGGTAAACACCATGTTACCAATTATACTAATCACGGTTGTGTTCCATTTAGGTGCAGCATTGTACATGTTAACACTCTGGTACACCAACCCGATTAACTTAATTAACTAATTCACCCTATTTTATGCCAGTACGACTGCCATGAACTGCCCAAAATAGCT
This sequence comes from Gymnoscopelus microlampas, assembly GCF_963454915.1. Lineage (NCBI taxonomy): Eukaryota > Metazoa > Chordata > Actinopteri > Myctophiformes > Myctophidae > Gymnoscopelus > Gymnoscopelus microlampas. The sequence goes on along the minus strand of NC_139961.1, from coordinate 7,424,224 downwards.
AATAATGGAAAAATGCCACCAACAGGATCACTTAAATAATTTCACACCCCGAACGTCCCAGAGACGAGAAGTTTTCTCCGTCTTGAGGGAATAAATAATTTCATTCTCTGTATAGTATAATTGTAGGGTATCTGTGTGCCGGTTATTTACACAAGCTCATAATAAAGAAACATCTTGAACCTTGAACCTTACCTGAGTGTCAGCAGATTCCTGCCAAGCCTCTCTCTTATCAGACCAATAATTCAAGTGTGACTTCTCAGGACATTAATCCAAACTAACCAAACTCGTCTGGTAGTCAGTCAGTCAGACAGACAGACAGACAGACAGACAGACAGACAGACAGACAGACAGACAGACGTGCTAAAATGGCGCAGCAGGACCTCTGTTCCTGTCTTGATTGTCTTGGCCAGGGATTTTCAACAGGCGGTCCCCAGAATTACTACAGCGGTCCGCCAAATCTTTGTGTGATAGTATCATGTTTTTTTTACATGAACCACTTGAACCCCAGCATCCCCATTCTGAGTGGAACATTTGCCAAAAATAGCAGATCTACAAGCTCACAACGCCTCGCAGTGCGAGGCGTTGTGAGCTTGTAGATCTGCTATTTTTACTTACCAGTAAAAATAGTTACTTTCCATCCACCACTGCTGCTGGGCAGAGTGCTATCAGGTTTTGTTCACAACTCAAGGCCGGTGTCTTAATCATCCTATTCAAGCCCAAAGATTTCAAGCAGAGAATCAATTATTTATTCCCTCAAGACGGAGAAAACTTCTCGTCTTGCAGAAGCTTTTTAAATTGCTGCTCTATGAGTCAGTATACGTGAGCAGCAGGCCTTTCACTACAGGTTTTTTTTTCTTTTGTTCACAGTTAAAGAAACATTGCCTTGACTTGTGGGTGGCACTAGACATATAGACAACCAGGTTATGGGATCACCGAAAATCTATATCGGTGCACAGCAAATTACATGTTTTGGAAAGGCTATGGCTATCAAGCTCCCCTCGAAGGCACTCAACATTCTTACTGTTCAAGTGGAGCGATCCATTGCTTAATGCTATCGTTGCTGTCAGAGAGGAAGCTTGTACGTTATGTCCCAAACTGTAACTTTTATGGAAATTCAAACTAATAATAATACTAATAATAATGATTATACAGACACACTTTTGGGTGAGTAGTTCACCCCAATAATTACTTATTTTCTATCAATTACACACCCCTTGAAGCCTTGAATTCAAGGAGATTTTGTTTTTTTTTGTCGCATTCCTGAGCCAACAATTTGATGACTTCATGGGGTGTGTAATTGAAATGAGTCACTTTTGTTGGGTGAACTACCGCTCAAACCAATTTCACTTTCACTTAAATCAGCTAAAGTTTGTAAAAGATGTACAAGCTTTTTTTGCTGCTCTTGTGTGACACTGTAGTATGACAAAATAGCAGTGGTGTAAACTAACTAAGTACATTTACTCAACTTTCCACAACTTGGATGTCTTTTTTACTTTACTGGAGTGTTTCCAATTTTCAGTACTTTTACTTCTACTCCACTACATCTCAGAGGCAAATATTGTAAATGGTAAATGGTGCATTTATATAGCGCTTCTATCCGAAGTGCTTTACATTGATTGTGCCATTAACCCATTCACACACACATTCATACACCGATGGCGGAGGAAACCATGCAAGGCACCAACCTGCTCATCGGGAGCAATTAGGGGTTCAGCGTCTTGCTCAAGGACACTTCGACACTAACTCTATGGGAGCGCCCCAGCCCGGGATCAAACTGGGAACCTTGCGGTTTACCAGTTCACTCTACCCGGCCACTCTACCCCTGAGCCACTGCCGCCCCTTATTGTACTTTTACTCCACTACAATTATTTGAAAACTTCAGTTACTACTTTATAGAATTTGATTATTATTAGAAAACATACATTACCCACTTCAGCCCTATTACATTTCAGCCATTTTATATATATATATATATATATATATATATATATATATATATATATATATATATATATATATATATATATATATATATATATATATATATATATATATATATATATAAATATAATATAATATATACATTTAAAAATGTGTGAAATGAGACCTTCTGCATAAAAAGTACTTTCTACTTTTGGTACTTTAAGTACATTTTCATACCAATACTTTTGTACTTTTACTCAATTAAATTCTGAATTCCAGACTATGTCTATGTTGCAGTATTGATACTTTTACTTAAATAACAAATGTGAGTACTTTTTCCAGTACTGCAAAATAGGGCATTAATTTTGTTTACGTTTTATTACATTTGCTGTAAGAAACTTCTTATCTCCATATTTTAACTTTATTTTTTTTCTCGTAACTGAACGCCCTACTTGATCATACTACAGCTTCACACAAAAGCATCAAAAGTAGCAGATCTACAAGCTCGAATTTGAATCCTGAAAAGTCACGTTTTTTTGCACATACTGTATGAGGTTTCCACCCTACAAAGACAATGTCTCACATAGATAGCCTAATACATACGTGATACGTTTCCCATTTTTAGAAAACGTTTTTCGACACAGTCAGCCTGAGGCTGCTATGGCAACGACTTAACCCATTAAGACCGGGAACACATCTGTGTCCTTTGGCTATTCAAAAAAATAGCAGATCTACAAGCTCATAGCGCAGCACCGAGTGCCGCGCTATGAGCTTGTAGATCTGCTATTGTTTTGAAAAAAATCTTTGAATATATATATTTTTAAAGCGAACATTTTTAACTCCAATCTGTGCTTCTGGGGGGGTCCCTGGAACAACAAGTTTTGAGACGGGGGTCCGCGGCCAAATACATATCATTTTGGGTGGTCCTTGACATGAAAATGTTTTGAGAACCACTGATATTATAGCAACATTTTTTTTCAAAAAACTGTCTAAGGATTTAGAAGACATTTGTAGAATCCCCAGAAGCAGTAAGATTTGAGTTAAACATTTTGTTTCAAAAAATATATGTATTCAAAGATTTGAACAAATGTGACCAAATTTGACTAGGAGACAGTCATCTGGCATTTTTTCATTTTCATTTCTTTCATGTCATATGAAAGCAGGGAATCATAGCAAAAATAATGATATATTGGTTAATAAGATTGAGTGAATAGTTTCATAGTTCAACAAGCTCATGGCGCGGCACTCGGTGCCGCGCCATGAGCTTGTAGATCTGCTATTTTTGAACAGCCCGAAGACATCTAAAAATGACACAGATGCGTTCCCAGTCTGAATGGCTTAAATCCCACAAATGTGTCATGTACAGTAGCAGCATTGGAGTAATTCCCCTGAATAGCGGTCATTGCCTTGTGAGAGTATTTTTCTGAAAAGCTGTTCGGGCCACTTCAAACCTGACTGAATTACAAGAGAATAGATCCCTAGCCCTGGAGGAGCCATTAGCCAGCCTATATACCCTGTTGGCACTTTGTTGGCACGTTTCAGGCTTTTCAGTCGAGGCCTGAATCAGGACATAACAGAAACTGAAAGGGACAATCGGTCAGCAAGTCATTGTGGTCCTATGTGTTCAATTCATCAGCATAGCATACACAATTAACACAATAATACATGTCACAAACAAATACAAACACTATATGTACAAAAGAGATGGGAAACTTACATTTATCTCCCCATGGTGGTCTTCTAATAGATGGGTTGTTTTCAGGCCAATATTGAAATAAAGCGGCGATTCACATCCTTTACTGCAGGGGTCTTCAACAGGGGTCCGGGACCCCTATGGGGTCCTCAGAGTTACAACAGGGGGCCGCCAAATCTTTGTTTGATATGATATATATATTTTTTTTACATGAACTACTGTATTGAACTCTAGTATCCTTACTCTGAGGAGAACTTTCGCAAAAAAATAACAGCTCTTCAACAGCACAAGGTGTTTATGAGCTTGTAGATCTGCTATTTTTGGCACATTGGTATGGTTTAGACTAGAAGGGGAAAGGAGCAAACCAAGTTAAAACAAGAAGTTTTATCTGCATCACAATTTTATACAATTTAGAGGGGGTCCCTCCCTACTTCATCTCTCTCTCTCATCTATATAATATATAGTGGGGGTCCCTGCTTCATCTCTCTCTCTCAGCTAAGGGGTCCTTGGACTCAGGGGTCTTTGAAGGGGGTGGGGTTCCCCCCCCCCCTAAAATTGGGTTAAATGGCATCAATAGCTCCAACTATTTGAAAATACCCTATCTACAAGCTCACAACGCTCACAACATGTTGTGAGCTTATATGTATATATTTTTAAAACATCTTTAAATACTCTGATTCTCCAAACAATTATTAATGTATGATGCCTTTGACATGAACATGCTTAACAACCAGTGGTTTGGCTAAGATTGTCTCATATTTTCCATTTCTTTCATGACAGCAGCCATTGTTCACTTTTTTTCCCTTTCTTTTTAAAGCTCTGTAAACACCATGTTAACAATTATACTAATTATGGTTGTGTTCCATTATGTGGTACTGCAAGTGCATTGTGCATGTTGTTGACTCACTGGTACACTAGATGGAAATGAAACTTAATTAGTATAATCAGTACTATTTATGCCAGTGTGACTGCCATGAAAGAAATAATGTTTTATCCAGGCAAATCCAAAAATAAAGCTATTAACAGAGAAATGCCTGAACAGGTGTTACTGTAGATCACTTAACTAATTTCACCCTCTAATTTATGTTATTTAAGAAAACAGACAGCTAGATGAAATCAAACTGTTAATAGTTACTCATGTACCAGCTGGCAATTAACTGAATAGCCTCAAATAGCTTTGTAATTTGTAAATAACCTATAGCTCCTCTTAAATTAAAAAAGCATCACTGATGCTTGTAGGCAATGTGGTGGAAAACATATCTTTTAACGTAACCCATTAGATCCGGGAACGCATATTTTAGATTTCTTTGGGCTACTCAAAAAATAGCAGATCTACAAGCTCGTAGCGAGGCGCCGAGTGCCGCGCTACGAGCTTGTAGATCTGCTATTTTTTGAAAAATCTTGAAAATGCGCGCAAATCTTTT